>NW_024582620.1:211730-213027 GCF_018398535.1 Haplochromis burtoni | reverse complement strand
TGAACCTTTCACCAAAGCATGATGGATATTTATAGGCCAGTCTGGGCATACAACATCATTTGATGGTCAAAGACAAAAATGTGACCATTCAAACCTCTACCCAGTCATTCTTTATCTGAAAAGGATTCCTTTCACCAGCGTCACACTCATGACTCAGGTGGGGACATGGGGTCATTTCATCATTCAAGAATCAAATCTATTTGAGTGAAAAAAAATAAAAGGGAAACTTAAAGTCAGTTGAATTCTATCGTGGTTTAGAAAAAAATCTTTTCATTTTGAATTTAATTCTAGCAACATGTTTAAAAAAAGCTGGGACAGAGGCATGTTTACCACTGTGTTGCATCACCTTTTCTTTAAACGACACTCTGTAAGCTTTTGCAAACTATGGAGACTAATTGCTGTAAGAATTCTGAAAGAAAAACCTTTTCCATTTTTTGCTTTAGACAGTATTTTAGCTGCTCAACAGATTGAAGCCCCCTGTTGTGCATATTTTTCATCCTCTCTGGGATGCTAATGCTAATTTATTAATAGATGACAGGGTTAGGCTGTAGGCTGGCCAGGTTAGGCCTCAAACACGAGTTGTAAATGTCTCTGGATACCGTTTACAGTACTGTGCAAAAGTCTATAGCCACCCTGCATTTCTTGATATTTTGCAGGGGAAATGGGAAATAGTAGTAGTCTTCAAGAATAGTTCTCTGGGTGTCTTTGAATGTTGCCTGCCTTTTGCTGTGTTGTCTCTCAAGATGACCCTACAATGTTTCAGTGATGCTGAGGTCTGGACTCTGGGCATTGGCAGTGTGTTTGGGATCATTGTCATACTGAAAAATTGAGCCGTTGCCACCAAGGTTTCCAGGTGGTATTGCATGATGGATCAAAATCAGACAGTACTTTTCTGCATTCGTAATTCCATCAATTTTAACAAGATCCCCAACAGCACTTGCTGAAATATCTCTCCAAACCATGACAGAGCCTCCACCATGTTTTACAGGTGGCTGCAGACACATTTTGACACTTTCAAACATGGATTATTACTCCATAAGACCCGTTATTGCTGATTTTCAGTCCAGTTCTTGTGCAAATTGACAAATACCTCAGCCTTTTCTCACTGTTTCCCTTCCTCAAGAATGGCTTCTTGACAGCCACTCTTCCACTGACACCATTTATGATGCTTCAGTGAGCAGTAGATTGATCAACTAAAGAACCAGATGCATCTCTCAGATTCTCTGTCAGGTTTTTACTGGATTTTTTGTTCCTATTTTTAAGGGCATGACTTTCAGATACCGTTCATCTGCTGTAG
>NW_024582620.1:206837-211687 GCF_018398535.1 Haplochromis burtoni | reverse complement strand
TTGTCTGTTGTTACACTGTGGCATCTATTTTCAAATTGGGTGGAAAAAGCATTTATTAAAATAAAGAACACTATTTCACTTTACATGTAGTGCAGCAACTGCCAATCAAGGCATCAGAACAACTGATCAAGAATCCTCTCAGGCACTCATGACAGATGGAGAGGTTTGAGAGAGGTGAGTTCATGTCAAGGGCTTTGCTTGTATCTAGCTGGGTCAGTGGGGGGTTGCTACAGCGCTTTTATAGAGACAAGACGAAGGCAGAGGTGGTTATTGAGGATACTGATGTGAGGCGCAGACCTGAAAATAAATTACAGAATTTGCATACATGCAAACATTACACAGTACTCAGTCACTTCTATCTCCCTTGTTTGTGCATCTCTGGACTCAGCAGGGCATGTCGCCAGAGCCCAAACGCTGTATGTGGAGAGATCAGGTCAAAGACACACACACGCACACACGCACACACACACACACACACACACACACACACACGAGACACGCTCTGCCTGAAGCTGATGACGCAAATAGCCTGCACACTGTGTTGAGATAATAACTCTTTGGGAATCATCTTGTTGGCCCAAAAATACACTTTAATGCCTTGGCAACTTGTATTTTTGACATTTTGTCTATTATGTATAGACACAACACTGGTCTATCCCTTGAGAAAGTAACTTAAAAAAGACATAAAACATTTCCTTGGAAAATGGTCTGTACAAGGACTGAACTGAAAAGGTGTTTAAAAGCAGCCAATGTCCAAAGAAAAACTTAGGAGGCCCTTTAGAAAGTCAGAAGAACTTTGCTCAAGACCGTTTTAAAAATTACAAGTATATCTGGCCCCTTGGAAGCGAAACATAAAGGAATGAGGGATGGGTCACGACATTTTTACTTTACTTTTTTATGTATATTTCTTTCTTTGCATTTCTAACTTTGCCAACAAGCTGTCTGTCCTAACAGTGGTCCATATAGAGTCCAAATAGAAATGTTTTTCTATTCTTAACTTTACTACGCCACCATAGCAAAGTCAAAAAAACCCAAAACATTTTAGTTAACTGACAAATCAAACAACATAAAAAAGCAAAAACAACCAAAAACTGTTGTGCGCTACAAAAAAAATGAACAGGCAATGTTGTAGTCATATGTTTAACTCAAATTCATTTTAAGTGCTGTGTTCATGTTGTAATATCTACTCGGGACTTTATAAATTTCCCCCTTGACAAATAATTGCCAATAATAAAAATATAAATATACTAAAAATAATAATGAAGCTAATAAAAATTAAACTGAATTTCAATATTTTCACACAAGAAAAAAAATCAACTGAAATGAGTAAACATAGCCTGGAAACGAAAGTCAACTGAGAACAACGTGAATTTATTAATTATAAAGAAAATTAAAAATAAAAACAAATAAAAAATACTGAATTCTTATTATTCTGCCCTGCAGTGATTTCAACCGCAGAATAATGTTTTAAAATGCAGAGCTGCACGGGGGCCCGTTGCTTTTTTTGGACTCTATTAATCTTTTAGTGATATTATGTATCATAGATGATGAAATTCTTTGCAAATTTAAATTGAGAAACAGTGAATGAGAGCCTACATGGGCATATGGCATCCTTCTAAAAGACTCAGTCTTCTCTGGGATGCTCTTTTTACACCTAATTAAGTTGATGACTTGTTACCAATTTATCTAATTAGTTGTGAAAAGTTACACCAGGTGATTTTATTTTTGCATCAAGTTTGTCTGTTGTTACACTGTGGCATCTATTTTCAAATTGGGTGGAAAAAGCATTTATTAAAATAAAGAACACTATTTCACTTTACATGTAGTGCAGCAACTGCCAATCAAGGCATCAGAACAACTGATCAAGAATCCTCTCAGGCACTCATGACAGATGGAGAGGTTTGAGAGAGGTGAGTTCATGTCAAGGGCTTTGCTTGTATCTAGCTGGGTCAGTGGGGGGTTGCTACAGCGCTTTTATAGAGACAAGACGAAGGCAGAGGTGGTTATTGAGGATACTGATGTGAGGCGCAGACCTGAAAATAAATTACAGAATTTGCATACATGCAAACATTACACAGTACTCAGTCACTTCTATCTCCCTTTTTTGTGCATCTCTGGACTCAGCAGGGCATGTCGCCAGAGCCCAAACGCTGTATGTGGAGAGATCAGGTCAAAGACACACACACACACACACACGAGACACGCTCTGCCTGAAGCTGATGACGCAAATAGCCTTATAGCTCTGTCTTGGTGCAGCGCTCAAGTGTAAATAGGGAGGGACAGGAGGAAAAGAAGGGTGTAGAATGAAAGAGAGGAGAGGCAGGAACAGAGGAGTTTTAGTTGCTTCTATAAGTGGAATGCGAACTTTCATTTAAGCATAACCAACACACACACACACACATACATACACACACACACAGTGGCCACGGTCATCAGGGAAAGTGATTACTGCTAATCTGTATGAGCATATCATCTGTAACCCAATAAAGTGATTAGTTTCTTAGTGTCACACGGATGGGTTGGACTAAGCGAGTGAAGAGGAAAGAGAGGAAGACGCTAGTAAAGGAGTGTGTGGGGTGACATGGGGCGTGAGGCATCAGTACTAGCTCCAGCCAGATGGGGGCTCCCTTTTGCATGCACTTTTTCCTCACATGTATCTTGCACTCCTGTTTTTCTTGCCAGTTTTTAATCACACTCTCTTCCCATTTCTGCCACAGGGTTCTTTGCAACTTTCTTTGTATTTGATGCCTTTCAACTGCTTGTATTTTCATGATCTTCTGGAAGTTTTCTACCTGCCCTTGTTTCCCCAATTACTTTCAATCTCACCCCCATTCTGTCTTTCTACCTTTTCCAAAAAGTTGATTCTGTTAATCTGGACGTAGCGTTTTCAGTGGGAGTAAAGTTTTGTGACTCATCCAAGTGACTTCTTCCATCTCAGCTGACTGAAGGTTTTCCCAACCTTGTAAACAGTACATTTGCATAAAGACTGAAACCAGCACCACTGACTAACAATGGACTGTGAGGTCAGTTTCTGGATCATTAATATGCAAATTATCATGACCATTTATCAATGGCCATGAGTACCATTCACAAATAGTTGGGGAATGACAGCATTGTAAGAGGGTGAAAGATATACCCTTAGGCCCCCTCCTCAATTTAGACATGGTCTTTTCCTTTTCACATAAGCGGGCTCTTTGACTCCACGCTCAAACCAGCGTTCCTCCCTGTCCAGGATGTGTACATCCTCATCATTGAAAGAGTACCCACTGACCTGTAGGTGCAAACAGACTGCGGAGTCCAGGCCTGAGAAGTTAGCTCTTCTTTATTGTGCCATCCGCTTAGCTAGAGGTTGTTTGGTTTCCTCAATGTATAAACCACAGCAGAAACAGTGAAACACACAGTGTAACCAACCAGTTTACAGAGTCACAGGGACCCCATGAGAAGACAGAGTGTTGTGAGGTGTGAAGAGCAGAAGTAGAGGGAGACAAATTGACTGAAGTGAAAAGCAAATGGTTACACAGCTCAACAGAGAGATAGAGGAAAATGTTACTGAGAAAGGATGTAATATATAGTTGGTGCCCCCTGTCTATTAAAGGACAGCAGTGTAGTGGGAATGCCACGACTCACACTACTCCACTTATGCATATCACCGTACTTCAGAGCTCCACTCCGCTGTATCACAGACACCTATGTACGCACACACTGAACACCTACACTGAGGTTTTGCAGACACGTAGCCACTAACCAGAAGACATTCATTTTTATGACATTTTGGACATGTGACAATCATGATAAGAACCTTGCATCACATCACTAAGGCCTACAGAAAGGTCTGCAATCATCTGACAACCAGAAGTCAAGAGGGAAAAACTAATATTCCCCAACAGTTACAAGTAGTTTCTGGGAAAAATAATTCAAACCCACAGTGAGAGAGAGAAATTTACAAGTTAATGACATCCAAAGGAGAAATACAGCAAAAGTAAAATACATATCCTATAACAATGTAGTAGTGACAAGCCTATGAGCCCATATTGATGTTTTCCCCATTTCAGCTCTGTCTCTATTTATAGATCCTCTTAGTCCTCCAGGAAGCCTGTATCACTTGATGAACAGCACCTCATCATTACAGAAGCCTTGCTAATGCATGAAAGACCTCTTAAACAATCAGTTCAAGATATTTTATTGCACCCAATTCCCCTTTCGGAGTCTTTTAATAAAGTGGTAAGTGAAAAATCGCCTGTATTGAAAGTTAGCAGAACTCGTTATTAATTCATTGTGTCACTATTTCACACCAGTCTTTTAAGCTAGAATAGACTGTCTCTCACCTGGCAAGTCGTGTTACAGAGGTGGCTTTTCAAAACATCCATTAAATCACTCATTAGATTTTATATTTCTTGTTTCCTTGTTTCTCTACAGTTATCAGTAGAAGAAGCAAAAATAATATTATCGAAACACAGGATGTAGTGTCAGCCTTAACCTTTTTTTTTGCAAAAAACATGTCTTCTTTTATAGAAAAAGGTGTTATAATTGTACCCTCTCTTTCTCAAATACTGCAGGAATTAGCTTTTGTGACCAGAACTGGACAGAAGTTCTAGGCATAGGTCACATTTCTTTTAGCTTCTGTCTTTTGAAAAAACACTTCAACGCTAAACTAGGGCTGGGCGATATGGCCTAAAATCCATATTGCGATATAATTTGAAGCATGTGTGGTAACGATATATATCGCGATATATTCTTTTCTTCTGTATAACGTATTTTCCACACTATAAGGCACACTTAAAATCCTTTAATTTTCTCAAAGATCGAGTGTGCCTTATGTATTAATTCTGGTTGTGCTTACTGACCTCGAA
>NW_024582620.1:128372-204447 GCF_018398535.1 Haplochromis burtoni | reverse complement strand
CCTCCAAAGACCTGAAACAGAACCTGAAAGATATATTGCTGGCCCTTTTGTAGATCTATGTCCTATTCACAGCTCATCAGAAAGGATCTTAGCAGAAGGATTGCTGTGAAGAAGCCATTCTTAAAGAAGGAAAACAGGGAGAAAGGGGTGAGGTATGCCAAATTACACAATAACTGGTTGGAAAAATCAGTGCAACAGGTCTTATGGAAGACAAAAATCCCAATTTGATTATCAGTATCTAAGGTGGAGGCCAGAAAAGATGCACAACAGTGAGCATCTAAAGCCATTTGTAAAACATGGTAGAGGCTCTGTGGTGGTTTGGAGCTGTATTTCAGCCAATCTTGATGCAATTACGCATGCAGACATTACTGAAGCAGTGTGGGATCATGTAGACAGAGATCATAGCTAAAATCAGCCAACATCCAAAAGGGCTCTTGAACATCCTTCAAGATCTCGGAACACTATTCCTGAGGACTACTTAAGGACGTTACTGGAAAGCTTGCCTGAGCGAGTTCAGGCTTCGTTGAGAAATAAAGGTGGTGACACCAAATACTGACTTTCAAGCTTGTTAAACACTGTTTTGCTTTAATTAACTGTATTTCATCCACTTGTTATGTCACTGTATGTTTCAGTCAATTGCTGCACATAGTCCCATTTTCACAGCACAATCTAAGGTTTTCCACACTGAACCAAAGTTGCCCCACACATCATTTAGTAAATGATCATTTTCTACCACAGGCTTACTTAAATATATAAATAACAGAATGTAGAGAGAAACTGAAAAAAGAGCTCTGAAATCCAGAAAGCAGTTTGGATAGCTACATAGAATGCCAATAGGTGATTTTTTTCATGAAAGGCAAACACTCTCAAAAAAACACTCCCTGGATGATTCGATGAAGATAGATTCTGCCACCATTGTGGTTTAAAAAAAAAAAAAAAAAAAACAAGAGAACACGTCTTGTATGGACCATTGGTACATTAGATAAACAACAAAAGAGAATTATTTTGCTAAAAACCAATTTAACACATTTAGCTACAATGACTAAGGAGTGATCAGGTGTGAAGAAGTCTTAAAATGAAAGATAAATCTGGACTTATGGAATTACAAAGAAGCAATCTTCTACGGATACTCTTCATCTCCGCTTAAGCCTTAGCAGCTGAAGACTTCATTAGCTTCTACTTGCAATTCACAATCAAGCTTTCACCTGAACTGTTGGTAGTTTTACCAAAGATGGAGACAGCATGGAATTTTAAAAAAAAAGCAAAAAAAAAAAAAACTTTGTGATTCAGTTGTGATTTTAATCATGACACACGCACACCTTCATACATCAGGTTACTTTTTGCACAATACTCAGTCTTTGCACAACCCACTGTCATTGTTGCACTTTTCTAATGCATTATTGTGTCTGCATTGTCTTGTGACTGTATTGTTCTGTTCTGTCTGGTGTTGCACTATCCTTGTTTTGTTTTTTTTGCAATTTTTGCACACTTGCACTTTATGTAGTACTGTGTTGATTGTCTGTTATATGCTATATGTAGCACCGTGGTCTTGTTTCGTTCCACTGTGTACTGGACATGGTTGGCATGACAATGAAGCCACTTGGCTTAATTTTTGGTCCATAGCAAATTTGACAATACTATTTACAGTAATTAATGTATTTCTTTCAACTGCATTTATAAAAATATCCTTAATTTAATGAAAAAAAAAACAGCCTATCTAAGATAGCAAAAGGAAATTTCTATTTGTGGAGCTGAACTAAAAGTGAACTGTATGCATGCTAAAGAGTATAAGGTAGAGGTAGGTTGCCTGTCTCCACCTCAAACAACTTTATATTATATGTACTTCTCTCTTATAAAATTCATTCCACTCGTGAAGCTTTGCCTTTAAAAGCCAGACTGCAGGGTAGTAAGAGAGACTGGGTCAGGAAGTTTACGACCTAAACAACCATCAGCCTCTCGAGCTGTCGTGCTTTGGAATGTAGTGTGGAAGTTGAGCCACACATAGGTTAACAGTGCTGTGTCACACCATTAAATTCTATTGCTTTTTATGACCTTCTCAATCTGTCCCCAAGGACAGACTGAAAGAATGCTGCGAGAGATCTGACAAGAAACAAAAAAGATGAGTAAGAGATGCAGCAAGTGGAGGAAGGTGAGATGAAAAATGTGAGGAAGAAGCAGAGGGAAAAAAGACAAAGAGAATAAAAAGAAACCTTTCCAGCCAAGAAAGAAAAAGTCCTACACCGCCCCCCCACCCAACCCGACAAGAGCTCTGTGTGCTGTGATTCTGACAGAGTAAAATGAGGCCAGCTTTGATTATGCCTCTCTACACTATTAAAATGGAGCTCTGCATCAGACACACAACATTTTATGGAGTAATGCACAAATGTGGGCCATGGTACAGCACAAGAACAAAGGCTGTGGTTGAAATGTTCCTACAGGAGCTAATTGCAGTATTAGTGGTCCAGACCAGAGGAGGAAGAAGAGAACAACACCACTACTAATTAAAAGAAGTAAAGCTTTTCCCAACTGAACAGAAGGAAAACACAAAATTTAAGCAAAGAAAATAGAAAAGGCAGGAAAAGGGTGGAAGGAATGACTGAACTGTGAGTCAGTGTGAGGCAGTGAGTTCATGTTAACTATGTCTATGTACTGTATGTGAGGGTATATGGGGAGTATGTACGTGTCCATGAGTGCTTTAAATGACTCTAGTATCTTTATAGATAATCCAACCCCATCTACAACAAGTTTCTGACTGCAAAAATTAAACTGATAAGTTTTTTTATTGATAATAATGAAATTCCTGGACAATAAGCCTTAATCAGTTCTATGGTAATGGTTAACACATTCACCTGACACATGAAAGGTCCCTGGTTCAAATATTTGAGAACACAAATCCTGGGAGGGTTGCATCAGTATGTGCTGCAAAAACCTGTGCTAATTCAAATATTTGGATCTGACTACCGTGGTGATCCTTTGCAAACGAAAGAAGCTATGGAATCAAAGTCAATCATAATATTTAATGGTTTGGTGTGTATGTGAAACGTTAAAAAAAAAAAAAACAACCTGTTAATAAATGGCACGCAAATTTTATTACTTATATTACAGAATGATGCTAGCTTTAGGTGGCATTAAGTGTAACTTGCAGTAATAAGTGGTTTAGAATTTAATATTGTGATTACTGAAATGCAAATGACACTGTAAGGAAATTTATGCATGAAATTTAGCTGGAAACTGACTTAATATTCAAAGACATTAGTAAAAAAAAAATGTTTTGCTTTCACAGCTCTTTAAACAAACAGTAAAACATCTCTCTGCACACACCTGTCAGTGGTAACACAGGTGTCATTACCAAACCAGCAATCCACCGCACTCATGGTTTAACAATTTTCACAATTCTACAAAATATAACTGAAGGTTGGTAAAACACCGGAAAGCTTTTAAAATGAAAAAACAACAACAAAAAAACAAAAACACATTACTAATATAAAGTAACATAAAACAAGTCATTACGACAACCCGTAGATTACATTTTAGCAAACACCTGCAAACTATGCCACGTTAATCCTAGAACTTCTGACACACCCACATAGTGTAACAGTTTTTGTGGTCAGAAAAACTGTTTATTTTTGCCATATATTCTCAGCTCAGTGTTGTGAGGAAACACATATGGGAAAAATGTGCATAAATGCAAAGCTTCTGCAACTTTACTGAATAGATTATTCAGTTAATTTAGTGACTGAAGACTTCAGTTTTCATCATATTTGATAATATAACAACTTTTAAATACATGTACATACATGTACTTTTTTTTAAACAAGTGTAGAATAAAGCTAGTTACATAAAGGTAGAAATGCAAACTTTTTATTAATAATATCCCAATTTTACTTTGTTAATAAATTGAAGTGTACGTGTGCAAAGCAGTGAAAGTCTCCTTTCAGCTATGGTTACTGGCTGATTATGTGGAACCGTAACAGAAATTGATGAAATCACAAAGGGGGAAAGCAGCTCTAATTCTCCGTTTCCTCTCTACATTTTTTTATCTTTATCTTTCTCTCTCGGTGAAATCATGTCCGACCACCCATGAGAAAATAATGAGGCTTCTTCATGCAAAGAAATCCAAACTGTTGGGTGCTTTGACTCTGAAAGGCTCACTGTATCTTTCTCAATCAGGCTAGTTTTTCCACCCTTCAGGTCCTCCTTTCCTGTATCCACTTTCTCCTACCTGGCTCTTCCTCTTCCTCTTGTCCTCTCTCCTCCAATTAACTTCAATCACCTAACCCCCTTCCTTCCCTCGACCATCTGATCGCCCTGTTGCCTCTGAACCATGTTGCATGCTGTGGTCTGTTGTCATGACAGGAGGTCAGCGGCTGGCACATGTCCAGTACATACAATCAGACATGCTGTTTGCACTGACCCGAACAGACGTTCTTACATGTACACAACACATGGTGTAGAATTACAAGAGTATATAATACCACAGAAACACTGCAGAGGAAACAACAGCTGTCTGAACCACTCTAGAGTTCTGAAATGTCCTTCAGTCGGCCATATTAACAGATACATTCACTGTCATGTTAAAAAATGCAGCATAAAAATTAGATACCCCATTTTAATTGTGCATGGCGACATCATAAAATCACTGTCTTTGAAACTGCTTCTTTGTAGTATACTTTCTATATAATAAGAGTGGTCCGAAGCCTCTTTTTCACTGAAAATCTGTGGCATACATTTTTATTTTCATTGCATCCTAGCTTGTGTTACTATTATGTCAGTGTGCACAAAGACAATGTCAACATTGGCATTTTTTTTAACCAAATTAGAAATTGCATTTTAAGAACGACATTGTGCGCGTCCGGCGCTAAAACAAATAACAGGTGCTTGAGTGTGTGTATGTTTCTGATTGCATGTGTGTGTCCAGGTCTACCGCTGTGACACCTGACGCGAAGCCCCTGATCCGAATCACAAGCGCCCGATTGGTTTGAGAGAGTGGGGCTCAGGTGCATCGCATTGAACTGAGGAGAATACTGCTGGGATCCGGGATTCCCTGCTCCGCCAGACACACATACAGAGGCATACACGCACATCCGCACAGAGAAAGGAACACACACACACACAGTCATACACAAAAGTGACTTAAATTCTAAAGGCAAACCATTTGGGGGCTATGTATAAATCAATCCCAGGCAAACTATACACCTGCAAAAACTGCACCCAGCTTGTGTACCTTCTCCAGCTGTACCCCTTGGAAGCATGCAAATCCAGACGGGGAGCCGAGAACAAAGCTACATTTCCATTTCTCCATCTATTTAGTGAAAAACAGCTCAAGTGCTGAAATGATAAGTTGATTAATATATTAAGAGATTGACTGAAAATCAGCAGCAAATTAAATACTTCCATCATTAAAGTAATTTCTCAAGCAAAGCTTGATTGGAAATGGAATTGAATTGGGTTTTGGACTGCTGAAGGGACAAAGCAAGCGACTAGGAACTCTGATTGGCTAGATATTAACGACAATGATCATCAGTTGCAGCTCCTAATAGCTCATACTTAGACCTCATACTGGACAACCTGCAAAAGCTACCACAATTAAATGCCAGTTAGGGTAACAAAAAGAAATCACCCAAGGAGAACAGAAACCTTTTTCTTTCAGCTGTTCAACTTAAATTTCGCCTTTCTCACCATTTTCTGCTCACAGTTGTTAAGCTATTATCAACTGATTCTTGCCTACAAAATAGTCAAGGTCATATGGAGACAATTCACAGCTCTGAGTCCAGACTGCACCAAAACACACACATTAGAATCCGTAACGATTCTTTCTGTGTAATAATATTTCTATTATCTTATGCACCAGTTCCACCGTGTGAGACAATAGACTTTTTCACTCTTCGCCCCTTTCTTCTCTGATTTGATTCATTTCCTTGAGCTCCAGTGTATTGACCTTTTCCAGCTTATCTTTTCTGCTCCTTTCCTGTATCTCTTCATCCTTACTTTTCCTCCTATTTCTGCTATCTCTGCCTACCTCTCATTTAAGTTTTCTTTCATGGCATACTGAACCAAGGAGGTGTGCACAATCGTTTTTCACAGATAACGTGATACCCAAATTTGTAAACACGCCACACTCGTCAAATTCAGACACCATATCATGCTCCCTGCCAGGATTCATGGTCATTGTTTGATGGCCCTAATAGTGAGCTGAGTTGTTCCACCAACATTATCTTCACTTATTATTCTGTGACTTTACGCTACGTGCTTTCTTCTCATAGATGTGTTTCTTTTGTTTTCTGTGAGGCGAGACGAGTTTTTCCCTCAAATATGATTAGAAGAACCAACACAGAGGCAGACAAACCTTTGAAAATAAATCTTGCTTTTGACACAAGCAGAAAATGCCACTCTCTATTTAACTTCAACTATAGCTCTGGCATTCCAGTGATTCAGTATGAAGTGGCTTGATCAGACACACTCGTATCACTAAGCAAGTGAAGATTTTTTTGACTTTGCAGAAACACACAACACATCAGTGCTTATATATAAAAGTGAAAATTTTCTCAGTTTGTTCTGTTTTCAGAGTAATGCTGGAACATATATGTTTGCATCTAAGCATTTATTGTGAAGATTTTATCAGATAAATGACTTTAAACATGCTCGGGCAGCACGGTGGCACAGTGGTTAGCACTGTTGCCGCACAGCAAGAAGGTCCTGAGTTCAATTCCACCATCAGGCCGGGGTCTTTCTGTGTGGAGTTTGCATGTTCTCCCCGTGTTTGCGTGGGTTCTCTCCGGGTACTCCGGCTTCCTCCCACCGTCCAAAGACATGCAGCTTGTGGGGATAGGCTAATTGATTAATCCAAATTGTCACTAGGTGTGAATGTGCGAGTGAATGTGAGTGTGAATGGTTGTCTGTCCCTATGTGTTAGCCCTGCGACAGACTGGCGACCTGTCCAGGGTGTACCCCGCCTTTCGCCCTATGACAGCTGGGATAGGCTCCAGCGCCCCCCGCGACCCTGAAAAGGATAAGCGGAAGCGAATGGATGGATGGATGGACATGCTCAAATAAAAATAAAAGGCACCACAGACAGGTTTTGTTTGAGTTTTCGCCAGCCACTTCATCCACTACCAAAAACATGCGTGCTCTAATCTGGATTTTAATCACAGCGGCACAGTGCCTGTGCTTGAGTCACAGCTTTTCAGCTCTCAAACTAAAAATAGGGTGCTATTTTTCTAATCATACAGTAATGGCCCATGAATTCGACTCTATATGCGTACAGGTGTGTTTGTCTCTCTCTTTCTGTCTCTCTCGCACACAGAGTGATAGTTCATTCACAGTTCATTGGGACCTGGGCTAATTGGCAGTAATGGGTTCTTGTGCTGGGGGAGGGGAATGGTGTGGGGATCTATGGGACTCGTGTTTGGCAGTTTCTCCAAATACCACTCCACTTAAAACAGACTGGTTAACATTAGTTTTCACTCTCTCACTGTCCCATAGAAACAAGGGTGTGTGTAAGTGTATGTGAGCATGATCGTGAGCAGTTGCTTCACTTTTTTTCCCCCAACAACAAAATTTTGATTTTCTTTTATTAATGATGGGAATCTATTATATCTTGGCTGTTGTGCTATACAAAGCTAGCTGGTTCTATGCAGTGAGGCAAGGGAGTAAATGTAAGAGATGACGATACCGTATATTTAATGCATTATTTTCAAATGAACTGGTTTTGTATTTAATGTAATACACATCTGGGAAGCTAAGCGTTCCTTCCGGGCTTGTGTGTGGCAAAGGGTCACCGAAGCAGTGACTTGCACTAATGTAAATTACACCTACCAGCTCTGTGCCACAGTTTCATTCCATCCATGCACATGCTGGATAACTCATGCTTTGTCAAGCTGGAAATTTCCCATTAATTCCACCCAAACACACTATGCACAAAGGCTTTTCCCCCCAGTAAGCATGATGTTCATTATGCTTAGTGTGGGAATGCCCCCCACCCCACCCCTGGTAATAGATTGAACTGTGGATACGACGAACGGTGCTCACTAATTTGACTTGAGTAAGTGGGTGACAAATAGTCCAGCCAGAAATCAATGAGGGAAATTATGTATACACAGAGGAAGGAGAGACATGAGAAGAGAGTCCAATGCAAATGACTGTATACACTGACAAAGAACGAAAACATACACACTCTAAGTCATGCAAACACAATGCAAACCAAATCAGTATCCCAACAAATCCTCTATTAAATAGTGTGTACTTTGCATCAGTACAATCTAATAACATAGAGAATACAATAATATTCCTACATAAATTATTAATGTAGTGCATAATCTTGTTATCTTGTCACCCCCTTCATAACATGTAGGGGAGCAGCAGCAAAAGTGAAACATAAATAAGCATTATAATTGCATTTTTACTAGTTTAAGTGAACTAGAAAACCAAATATTGTGTCATTTTCTTTCTCTCAGCAGAATGCTTTAAGGCTTGTGGATACAGGTGAGAGTGTGTTGCAAATATGATTCCCACCCTGACCAGGACGGACAAGATCAGAAATGAGTAGATCAGCGGAATAGCTCAGGTTGAGTAGTTTGGAGACAAGTTTAAAGAGGCAAGGCTGAGATGGTCTGAACATGCGTGGTGGGGTGGAGGGACAGTGAATATGTTGGATAAAGGAAGACCACAGAGCAGATTCATGTACCCAGTGGAGGAGAACATGCAGAGAGTTGGTGTGACAGATGCTACAGGATGATCTACACGACGTGCTGTAGCTTCCAAAAGGAAGCAGGTGAAAGAAGATTTAGATACTAATATGATTTTCAAAACTTTAGTCACTTCTATGGTACCAAGTCATAACCTGTATACTGCATCTTGCATGCCACATAGCTGCTCAAAGATGTGAAATAAACTAGTCCAGATAATTAAATAACACACAGTAACAAAATATAACATATAGACATAGTTTAATATTCAAGCTGTGGGACAGAAAGTGTAAATTAGTAAGAAACAACACTATTCAACTAGCCCGATTCCAGTCTTTTTTCTCTCTCTCTCTTTTTTTCCCCCCAAACTGTGAGGAGTTCAGGCTAAATTGAGCTGTCTCATTGTCTCCCTCCATATCTTTAAGGAAGTGGTCAGCCAGCGTATTAATTTGGCTCTGGGCAGCTCTCAGTCGAAAGGGCTGTTGGTGATGTTGTGGCTGCTTTCCAGTGAAGAAAATTGTAGTAAAGTGGGAATCATTGGGATGTAATCCAACACTGCTCTACACAGAGCAAAACCAACCTGCAGGAATTCATTAAGAGTGGGCCACTTGTGAGGCTGTCAAACATACGTGCTTACACACAAGCTCACACAAACCACAAATCCTTTGTAGATTGCCACCAACAACATTAATGCCCCACAAACATATCGGCATTTGCAAGTACACAAACACACAACATAACTGGTGTCTCAAAAGGGAGTCCTGCCCCTTGGCTAAAGAGTTGTAGACCTCTCTTTGCGGGCATTACCACACAGCTTGGTGGACTGCTCTTAGAGTAAACACTCACAGACATATTGCCCACACAAACACAATGAGGAGATATCATGTCCACATAGAGCATTAAAAGAAGAAATCTGAGGAATGTGATGAAAAACACTATGGCTGACATTAACAAAATAAAAAGTTGTGTAGCGACTTTGACTTTGACTAGTCAAAGTCAGCTTTACTGTCAAAAACAATATGCACAGATCATGCACAGGAATTTGAAATTGCAGTGCTCCAACAGCCCTCAGAGTTACACTAGAACAACATAAAGTTACAAAGACAATACAATACAATCGTATAAAAACAACAGTGCAAAACACAATCTGAGTGTTTGTGGGCAAGAGTTCATGTGCGAGTTGGCTGGGGGAATCAGTGAAAGTGGAGGTTCAGAGTTTTGTATGTCTGAGGGGATGGGTGGGGGTCGGGTGGGGGTAGGTGAATTACAATCGTTCCATATGAAATATTAACTAATAATCAGATTGCCTGGTGTTTTATAGCCAATAGTGGATCATGAAATGTGCAGATCATCATTTTTAATATGTTTTTATGCTGTACCGTTTATCTTTCACGATTTTCATTTAATGATTTGTGAAGTTAAGAAACCTGAGCCACTGAAGTTGTTGGCTAACAATAAAAAAATAAAAAAAAATAAAAAACTAAATAAAAAAAACCGATTCTTTCCAGTCCATAATAAAATAGCAATTGTAGCCCCACCAGCAATGTAATGAAATAAATGAAATAATAACACTTAAAGAGTCAAAGAATGCATTACAGAAAAGTCTCAAAAGGTTAAAAAACTGCTGTTGTGCAGCAGAGAGGCAATACTTGGGTGCTTTTGCACAAATTTATTATACCACCACCCAGTGTAAGGTTTACACTGCAGCTGCCCTGAAATTCACAGTACTGCTACCAAAATCATTTTTATATTTCTATAATGTCCAAGCTCTTGAAATTAAAATGATGGTTTGAATGTTAAAATATAATTACTGCTGTCATCTGCAAACTTTCAAATTTACTGTTTTACATAGAAAAAGAAAAAAATAGTAATGCACATTATCATTTTTTTGATTAAGATGCAGAGTTACAGTTATTTACTTGAAATACGAAACATTAGTTTTAGTGGTTGAATGTTATGCTTGATTAATTTCTAACTTCCCAGAGAAGTACAACGTGTCAGCTCAAATTTGGGTTTAAAAACGTTAAATCAGTTTGTTATTTTCCTAATAAATGACATAATTGATGGTTTTAAACATATTTTTGACAGATTCTGAAAATATTTATGTTTTCATGACAGGTGGCCTAATAAATGTGTTGCCCTGTACAAACAAAACCGTATCTATGCAGTAATGTATTAGACTGTACGACAGCACTACACTGATAGAACTCACTGCATCCTTATTTTTGCAAAAACATCAGGCAGATGTGATCCATATAGTGTCTGTTAATGTTAACCAAAGAACATGACAATTCCCTTACTACAATACTTTACCTTGGTGACAAATTAAGATTAATTACTCCTCTTGTGTTTTTGTATGTTTTGCAACCAAATTATTAATTAAAACAGCGCAAACTGGTGACACTGATGATCTGTGGTGTGTGCGCACCTGTGTGTGGCTGTTTCGGTGTCTCTTCTAAGGCAGAGCACTGCAGAATCTCTCCTCTTGAAAAACTTGCAGTGCAGTCATCTTTGCTTACTATTCCCATGTTTTTCCTCACCCCCTCTATTCTCTTTCAGCGGCCATCATTCAATGAACCATGCTCACTGTACCCGATTTAAAGTGGCTACGTCTGAGCTTTACACTCCTAGGAGGGCAGAGGCAGAGGAGTGTTCCCTGCTTCCAAAGAGCCAGTCAGAACAAGACAGCTAGCTGGTTCACAGCTTGCAGAGAGCCACCAGTACTGGTCTAAAGGGCTCAGTAATGAGCACCATTCAGCTCCCGCAGTCAGGGGATGTGAGCAGAAAGGCTGGAAGGGTGAGAATATTATAGAAGGAGAGATAGAAACTACAGCGAGGAAAGAGGGAACATAATGAGAATAAGAGAGTATGAAAGAGAGCTGTTGGGTCCATAGCCCAATTCACTTTTGAAAATGATGGTTTATTTCCCTGTTCAGCTGTTGAACACACTTCAAAAAGCCTTCTGGGGGCTCTGACTAGAGACTGGACCTCTACTAGTCCTCTTGCCCAGGCTCGAAACATTCTGGCCAGTTGTGGCCTGCATCTCATGGAGGAGAAGGAGGCTCTCTATTCTGACCCGAATGGAAAGGCAACAGATAAAGAAAGTGTGCTGGGAAACAGAACTGTCACACTCTAACACATAAATAGATGAAAGAGAAGACATGCATGACTATACAGACACACACATAGCCACACACACAGACCGGATCCTGTAAAGTTAGGTCAAGCAACAGACCAGAGCTATGCAACAAACTCTCAGCTCCATAAATGCAACAACACTGTGAAAGCAAAAGCCAGGTCAGCCAGTAAGAGGACTGGCTCTCCAAGTAGGATGCAGACAGTGGAAGCTGAGGTCAATGGGTTTACCTAGCAGGAGGTTAGAGAGGAAAAGTGAGTATCTGAGAATTTCAAATGACAAGAAGAGGAGAGGAGTCAGAAAAGAGAAGATATTTATGCCATAAGCAAACAGCATGCCACTGCACCAAAAACAACATATCCTTCAAAGAGAATGGGAAAATGTGGAAACTGAAAGAGATTTAGAGGTCGGTTTAACTTGATGTACAGTACATATGCCACGTGTGGATGGATGTACTTATGCTATGGGCCTAAGAGGCGTAAGAGAAGAGGAAGCAAAAAACTTAGCTAATGGGGTATCAAGAGACCCAGAGAGAGAGAGAGAGCAAGAAAGCAGAGAAAGAACATTTAAAGGATGGGGAACATTTTTTCCATCAATTATTAAATGCTTGAAGGAATGATAAGTAATGCAGATAAAAATCATAGACCACAGTGGACTTCATTAATTACATATATCTTGTTTTTTCCTGTTCTTTAGTTAGTGTAATGTTGATGTTATAATATGATATAATGCCCCAAAGACAAAACATAAACAACAAGCAAACTGATTCACAAGTGTCTTTAGTCAATCTGTGACAATAAACATTAAATCCAGGACGCTGTCACCCAACTAAAGGTCACACTTTTATTTTCTTTTTGTGCTTCTCATGCTTTCCTACAAATCAGAAAAAGGAAGCACAACCACATCCAAGCATACTACTGGGATGCAGAATTTGATCCTTCTCTGTCTCTCTTCCACAGCATGTCTTTATCCTGTCTTCCTTCTCTCACCCCAACCGGTCGCAGCAGATGGCCCCGCCCCTCCCTGAGCCTGGTTCTGCCGGAGGTTTCTTCCTGTTAAAAGTTAGTTTTTTCTTCCCACTGTCACCAAAGTGCTTGCTCATAGGGGGTCATATGATTGTTGGGTTTTTCCTCTGTATCTATGAAGCACCTTGAGGCAACTTTTGTTGTGATTTGGCGCTATATAAATAAAATTGAATTGAATTGTTAACATTCCCAAGCAGCTGCAACACCTTGCTTGCCACTGCAGAGGCAAGAAGGATGGAGGGGATGGAAAAAAGATTGGGAGCAAACATTAGAGTTTTTAAAAATGTAATAAAAATCACACTCTACAATGATACCTCCACAAGAAAAGGAGGTTATTGACAACCTTTAAAGACTGAACCCTCTGCTAAAATTATAACACACTTCTGTACAGGGAGACAAATAACTAACCTAATTCACTCCATGGGGTCCAACTCGTAAAAGGGAAGAGGGGGAGGAGATTGCAGTCGATCATCTACCTTCACAATACCTCTGTAACATTTCAGGCTGGCTAGATAGGAAACAAATCCATTCAGAGAGCACCACAAAGGACAAAGAGGAGTAAACACTGCAATGGTGTGGCAACAATTTCACGATTCAGTTTGCAATCAAGCCGAACCTGCGCAATGCCCTGATTTTGTTTCCATATTTGTTGATACATTATTACAAATGCAAGGAGAGCTTCTGTTAAAATTAAAGGTTGGAGGCTTGAAACGTACATTAAAAGTTATAAACGTTAGCGCCGTGTCATATCAAACCATCCACCAGTAATACAGGAATACCTTTTTACATGACCAAAAATGTCATCTTGCAATGACATATCGGCACCATGTGTTAATGTTTCCTAGAGCGCACAACAATGACACAAACCCAAACATGTCTGGGAGTGACGTGCCAGCCTCCGATGTTGATTTAGTACCGAAAAAGGGAGCTACTTCAGCAACCTCCAGCAAACCACAGTACTTTGCAAAATATGCAAGAAATCTGTTCCTGCTGAAGGTGGAAATAACAAACTTGTGTCACCACTTGAGGCAAAAAATACACCACTGAGTACAACCAGGCTAGGAAGGCAAGCTAGGAGGAGATACTAGCAGATGTGATGTGCGACCCAAATGTAAATAAATGAGTCAACCGAGCATCACTGGAACACTGGCTCATTAGAATATAACAGGAAACGCAATCGGTGGATGGAAATTACTAATGTGGTTATATAGTGGAAAAAGGAGGGCTTTAATCGAAATACAAAATCCAAGGTAGAAAATATTTTTCAGTTTGATTACGTGACAATAACGTACTGTTGTCAAGTTAAAGGGTTAGGTTACTTTAGTTGCTGTTGTGTTAAGCAATTATTTTAGGCTTTTACTTAATATTTCAATGGTGAACACTATGAAGGTTAATTTTGTGCTCACATAAGGATGTAACATACCCCCCATTTTATAGCAAATTTTCTTGAGATACTGAAATAATCTGAAAACTTGATGTAATCTTGAGGATAATTACCCACTCTTAGTATATGTTGGCCTCTTCAATTTATTTGTGAAGTTGTGTTGCTGTTTTGAATTCAGAAGTAGCCATATTTGGACAAGGAAGTATAGTTATCAGGTACCTCACTGTGTTACCAAGCTGCATACCTACAGGCTTACCTACTAATTAGTGCCAAGAATATAGAAATTCACTCACCCAAATATAAGCACAATCACCTTGGTTTGGCTGTTAGTACACTCGTTGCACAGCAATCAAAATAATTTGCCCAATAATTCCATTAGAGACGCTTGAAAAAGCAGCAACACCACAAGTGATTCAGTGAGTCAGATTAGGTGAGATGAGGCATAGCAGATCGCTATTGGCTACAGAAGCCTCCTTGGCTTGTACTTGTCAATCAAAATAGCCACAACCCCAATAATGATAACCTTAAGGCATAAGAATTAAAATAGTTGAGCTATAAAACAACTTACCACTACACAGTTATAAAGAATGGGGAATTTAGCTAAAAATCTATTGTCAGTGCCAGGCTGTGAACATCTTTATTTTTGCTGTATATTTGCATTTTATCATGGAGTCTATGGAGACTGACTCATTCTTAGAGCCTGTCTAAAGTGGCCATTCAAAGACCTGCTCTTTTTTGCCACTTCCCACACTGGCTTTTTTTCTTCCCAGTCCTTTTCAGCCTCTTGGTTGGAGCCTTAGATAAATTTAGCTTGACGGTTTGAATATTAGCATTTTTCATTGCACAAAACCTCCATTTGAATGACGACACCTTTACACATTCTTGTGTGCAGCATTGAGTCCAGGGTACTTTTCTACACAAGCGTGTAAAAACACATTCACAAACTCTCATCTATACTCTATGTGTGTAAGGAAGAGCAAAGCAACAGAGGGTAGATGACAATGTCCCTCGTCAGACCCTTTGCAACATACATAGGCTGCTTAATGCAGTCACTGGCAGCTGTTGTGGATGAGCACTCCATCTCACCTCTTCCCTCTCTCTACCCCTCCATCCCTCGCTCCAGCCATCATTATCGCTGCCACCAGATAGCAATGATGCAGAGAAAATTGTGGAGCGGTCCCAACATCCCACATCCGCTACCAGAGAGAGAGCAAGATGGGTGGGTGAGGGAGGATGCTCAGAGAAAATCAACATACAGAGAGGAGAGGGATTGTGAGTGCTGAGAGTAAGGGGGCAACAAGAACTAGTGAACAGAAGGAGATGTAGTGAAGAGGGAAGGGAGAAGGATAGACAGACTGACAGACAGGGAGAGAGAGAGGAAGAGAGATTATAGTTGTTACGGGACTGATGTGTAATAAACTGCATGAAGGAGCCTTCAGGGAAACATTTTCTACCTCAACACACAACATCCCCAGGAAGAACACACACACACACACACACACACAAGTTTGAACTCTGTGTGACTCATAACCTTATTCATATTTATGAGTATCCAAAAACCAGCAGAGTGCACAGATAACGAAAAGTTTGGTGGAGTTTTACATTGTGTCAGTCTGGTTGATTCATGATTTTTGTGTTTCAAAAGGTTGCAAAATGAGGCACTGCCAGTTAACATGCAGAAATGAATTGTGAATTTGCTTCTTTAAGCACCGTGTTGCTGAGATTTGGCAAAAATGCATACCACTCACAGCGGTTGTGAAAACAAACCCAAAATAACTGATTTTATCTTGTTAGCTTAAACCACACAAACCACACCAGCATTTTATTGATACAAAAAGAATAAAAACCTTTGTTACATAATCAAGTTTCAGAACTCCAAATAAAATACAAATTCATGTTTCTATGCATGAATCTCGGAAGTTTTGCTCTGTACTTTTATTTTGAAAATACAGCGTTCGTTTTAGTCTCAGAAACACAATTATGCAGACTGTGTCTATGTGCATTTGTTTAACAAACACATAATCACTTCTACTGTGTTGGTTATGACTGCTCAGTCAGTCTTTACATTTGGCTCTTGTGTGGCTACATAGCTGTTTGCTTTTTTGCTACAGATTTGCAAGCTGGCATTAACTACATGAACGCCATCTACCCTATCAACTGACATCCACAGGAAGAGGAGCCCTCTAAAATACCAACCATACAGTAAGTAGTAATTTAAAGGACAAGATGAATAAACACAAATAAATCATATAGGGTACACTAACGTGATTTGGGGTCAGCTCAGAAGTGCAAGCATTGTCCTAGGACCAAAATAATTACAAGGGAAGGTGCAGATGAAGGAGCACAGTGGCCACCGTCACCAAACTACAACAATTTGATTAATTTAAGGATGTACGAGCAGCAACAATCAATTTAGTCACACAGGGACATGAAATTCTTTCTAGGTGTGTTGTGAACTCTGTCTTTCTTTCTCGTCTGCCTTTTTCCCCTCTACTTGATCTTTCTCACTGCCTCCATCTCTAATTCTTTCTCCCGATGGACCATCCATTAAATATCAGCAGGGTTTGTGAGCAGTAGGAAAATCAATGGCTCAGTCTCCGTTAAACACCAGCGATTTTTAGATTCATTTTAAACATGTGGTTTTTGTGAAGATTTCATTGATGACACTTTATTCACATCTTGTGAATAAAAGTGAGCAAAGGCCAGAGATGGGATGGGAGAATGGGAATCCTGTGGCAAACTGGGAAAACTGTTAATTTCTCAGATAAAGAAAGAAAAGGGAAATAACAGCAAAAAATGATACTGTGTTTACAAGAAAATCATAGGAGAGGAGGTTCAATTTTTTAAGAAGGCTCTTCTCTTCTTCCAGTTTCCTCACTTTTCTCCCAACCTATTTTTTGGAGATTACAGCACATTGTATCTGCCAGTGGAGACAGTAGCAACATGTTGCCATGACCCAAATACAGCAGTGTGGTGCGATGATTGGCTAAGAGAAGGAGCAGGGGTGGGGGTGTAGTGTTCACCACATCAGCAGTAGCACCTTTGAAATTCAAACATTTATACAAGCAAGAAATGGACCAAATTCTTTTATCTATCTGTCCCCCCCCACCCCCACCACCCCATTTCCTGTCCCCATCATTCCTGTCACTCACCTGTTACTCTGCCACCCAACTTTCTCCTTCTCCTCATCTTTCCCTCTCGATATTTCTATATTTTCAGTCTCAGCTCCCATCTTTCTTCCTCTCACATATCTACACTGAGTTTACTCAAAAACAAGAAGGATGAGCGATAGAGTGACAGAGAGAGATAGAAAAGAACAAAGCAGAGTCATCCATTGTTAATCAAAGCAGTAGCATAAAATAGTGTGGTACTGCAAGTCAAGCCAGCATAAGCCAACACACTTGCACCCTCTGATGTTAACTGCAGCTTGGAATTCTTACGGTCTCTTAATATACTCAGCATGCCCGCTTCCATCAGCATCTCATTAGACAATGAGGTGATTGGAAATCTACACTTGGTTGCAGCAGTCTTTAAGCTGTGGACATGTCCATAAATGTAAAGGAAAGAAATGCATCCTGACTCTTTAGTATTTCTGCATGGGTATAAAATATAAGCACATGTTTAGTGTTTATATTTTAGTGTGTTTAAGTATTTCCATGACATTAATGCACTCATACCTAATGCAGCCAGACTAACTCTCTCCCATCAACTTAAATAGCGTCATTTCATAAATGTAGTGGGGTGGGTTATAGTCGAATGTACTACATTTCATCTTTATTTGCTCAAGAAACTATATAACCAATAAGCGCAACACAAGTGCAAGCTGCACAATATGGGGATATTAAATAGATTTACTGAATATTAAATGTAACTTAAGGCAATTGGCTTGTTCTGCTTCAACAGGGTTGATCCTTAACTTACGTGCCTTTAGGGAATTCTCTCAGAAACTGATTCTTTATTCTTATACTGTTCAATTTATTTGATATAGTTTAGTGTTGTCATTTTAGATACTGGTCTGGAATGTGACTGTCCGATATCCCTAAATACCGAGAAAACACAGCATCACTCACTGTAACTAGAATCCCAGGATGTTGGTGAACATTTTAGAAAAGGAAAAAAAAAAAAAAAAAGGTACAGGCTTGGTTATTCTGACAGCTGCAGACACAACAGATGAGCAGTTCTTCTTATACTATTTTATAGTCCATTTTGAGTCTACATGGAGAAAACATGGAGAGTTTGTGACTTCTATACAGTGTTACAACAACACACTGGACAAAATGCAGATGTCTGCATTCACCTTTGTTTAGGTAGACTTTTGTCTGGCCCAGGCAGGCCCTTGCATATTCACGTGTGTGGAAAATATAACACTGTGTTGTTACCGAGCACTGGTGGAGATCCAAAAATGCTGAATCCTACATTTCCCTGTAATGAAAGTCAACCGTAGCCTTCATTCCCCTGCCTGGTTAATAGTTAACACTCTCTGACTTCATGTACTAGATTGTGGGATGGGGCGGATGGGGGGTTATTTTGTGCTAAATTTCAGGCTTTCAAGCAGATATTGAGATTACTCCTGTTGATTTTATCTGGCTTATTCTCTTAGACAGTAAACATAAGAAATGTTGTCATTGCTGGAGTAGCCTCAGCACACCCTTTACAATCCACGGACACAAGTCATACACGTTACACTTATTGCAACAAGAACACGGGGTATTGTGTTAACATGAGCAGTCACAGCTACAAAACCAAAAGGCAGAACGAGTTCTGCGCAGTGTTAAGTAATTAAAGGATTAACATGAAAGGTGCATACGCGTAAATATAAACTCTAACACTGTGTCCTTATTTCATATTCAAGAAATATTTCTTATATTCAATTCAAGTTTCTTCTTTGGCTCGTTCCCCATTTGTGTGAATGGGTCCACAGCTTCAAGTAGCTAAGAAACTTCCATGACAGCTAAGCTGCTGATGTCTGCAGGGACACAGTGACAGGGCTACACTTCTCCCCCATGTAGCCAAGTAGGGGGGAGTAAACAACACCAATGGAGAGGGTGACAAGTCATATCTCCTAAAGGGATAAGAATACATTTCAAATAATACACAGTTCTGTATTTGTTTGCACATGCCAAAAGAATGCAAGCTCTTACTTTTTAAAATTGACACATAACCAAGGTAAAAATAACAAATAGCAAAAACACCAGCCATGTGGACTACCACCTTATGTATAAGCTGCACCCTGGGCTGATGTCACAGGTTAAATCCCTTTTGCATAATCTGAGGTTCAAACTCAATATTGCTGCAATGAGGCTGCAGGGATAACACACGCAAACACAAACACTATTTATAGAGTTCTAGTTCTCCAGCTTCTTCCCTTTTTCTTAATTTGCTCCTCATATGCTCTAAAAGCCTTTCCACCGCTGAGCAATCAAATGACAAACACTTAAAGAAAAACTGCAATGTGATCGCAAGGACACCTTGTTTTCTACATCGCTCTCTCCTCGTTCCCTCCCTCAGCTCCCTCTCCACACTTGTTCTTTCCCAGGGGATGTAAATGAGGCCAAATTTTCTCTTTTCTCTTATGCAACTTAATCAGGGTGATGACGCTGGTGGCTGCCGATAGAGGAGGAAATTCTTAACAAAGAATACTGTCTTGCACAACATATTGTGGTTCATATTTATTCATTTATTTATTCACAAACAATTTATTGATGACACGTTGCAGTGAAAGCGAGTTCAATTCTAAGAGGGGCACACTTCATAATCATCCAGTCCCTGGATTAAAGAGAAAGACCACATAACAGATGACACCAAGATATGTAAAAACCTGTCTCAGTATCTCTTCCGATCCGATCCATTAATTTGAAAGAAGGCTGTTTATTTGATCACTGTGGTTTTGTGGTTAGTCCCACAGCAGCAAGTGATTTATTTATAAAGTTGGTAAGGCTTTCTTTTTGTGTTCAAGCCTGTGTATGCCTACACATCAATTTATTGATCAGTTTATCCATTCGATTTCAACCTGACCATGCATCCACCCCTTCTGTATCCAAACGTTTAGTATGGGTGGTTGCACACTGTCTCGGTAACATGAAAGAGCAGCCACTTGTCTTAAACCTCTATCAGTAGCTTGAAGGACTGCCCAAGGCGCACAACACACCACAACACAGCCCTGCTACATGTGTAGTGTATGTGCCTGTGTTTCCATTCTGTGCAGATGTGTGTTTCACTCAAGTTTAGGTCACAAAGGCAGCTACAGATGCAGGAGTAGCATGCAGTATGTGGGTGTGTTAGGTCAGTGTTGGGCACTACCTGGTGTCTAACATACAAAACGCGCAGTAAATAGACAGCTGAAGCTCAGCGAGAGAGAGACATGAATTGAGAAAGAAAATTCATAAACAAAAGGAAGACTGACAAGAAAGACAGGCGGAACAAAGAGAAGGACAAAACAGCAAAAGGGGAAGAAAAAGAAAACAGACAGAAATTGAATGTGAAAAGCCCTCTATAACATGGCCAATGTTTTCCTCTTTGGTTTGTATTTTGGAGAAAATAAAGCTCACTTTTTCCCTGAGCACAGCAAGACTAAATCAATAGCGTACTCTGTGTACACCCATTACTTTTCAAAGGCTCCTGCAAGGACGGGAAAAGGGGGGGAAAGAAGGATGGAGGAGGGTGCGAATGTATGCATGCATCTTCTGCAGCACAGGGAAAGACACAACAGATTAGCAAAATTATGGTTTTACAGATAAGAAGCAGCTATCAGACAAAAGCTTGCTCCACACAGCAGATCAAACAACCTAAAATCTGAACAGTAAAATGTATGTATGTATATCTATATAGCTATATATCTAGATAGATAGATATAAACAGTCAAAAGTTTGGACACACCTTCTCATTTAATGGGTTTTCTTTATTTTTACTACTTTTTACATTGTAGATACATACTGAAGAAATCAAATATACGAAG
Organism: Haplochromis burtoni; assembly: GCF_018398535.1. Lineage (NCBI taxonomy): Eukaryota > Metazoa > Chordata > Actinopteri > Cichliformes > Cichlidae > Haplochromis > Haplochromis burtoni. Next base: position 183,263 of record NW_024582620.1, on the reverse strand, counting down.
CAAGATATCTGGAATTAAGAAGAAAGAAAGAAAGTGTGCTTTATTGATCCCCGTGGGGAAATTCCTCTCTGCATTTAACCCATTCACTCAGTGAAGCAGTAGGCAGCCATTGGGCGCCTGCAGAGCAGTGTGTAGGGATGGTACCTTGCTCAGGGTTACCTTAGGGTAGCTGTTCAGGGGAATTAAACCCCTGACCTTCCGATCATGGGGCCACCACTCTACCTACTGAGCTATCCCTGCCCCATTATGTAGCAAAGAAAAAAAATGTATAAAATACTAAATGTGTCTTTAATTTTAGATTCCTAAAAGAAGCCAACCTTTGCTTTGTTGACTGCTTTGTGCCTTGTGCCTTGTCAGGGTTGTCAGGGTTCATACCAAATTTCCCCTTGTGGGACAATTAAAGGATTATTCTATTCTATTCTATTTGTGGGATTTCTTGCCTTCTTAATGGGGTTGGGACCATCAGTTGGTCAAATAGCTGCTAAGAAACCACTGCTAAGGAAAAGAAACAAGCAGAAGAGATTTGTTTGGGCCAAGAAACACTAAGAATGGACATTAGACCAGTGGAAATCTGTGCTTTGGTCTTATGAGTCCAAATTTGAGATCTTTGGTTCTATCCGCCTCTAAGGGTGAACGGATAGTCTTTATATGCATGGTTCCCACCACGAAGCATGGAGGAGGTGGTGTGATGGTGTGGGGGTGCTTTGCTGGTGACACTGTTGGTACACTGAACCAAGATGACTACCACAGCATCCTACAGCGACATGCCATCCCATCTGGTTTGCGTTTAGTTGGACCATAATTTATTTTTCAACAGTACAAGGATCCAAAACACACCTCCAGGCTGTGTAAGGGCTATTTGACCAAGAAGGAGAGTGCTGGAGTGCTGCGCCAGATGGCCTGGTCTCCACAGTCACCTGACCTAAACCCAATCGAGATGGTTTGGGATGAGATGGGCCGCAGAGTGAAGGCAAAAGGACCAACAAGTGCTCAGCATCTCTGGGAACTTCTTCAAGACTGTTGAAAAAAAAATTTCAGGTGACTACCTTGCAAAGCTCATTGAGAGAATGCCAGGAGTGTACAAAGCAAAAAGGTGGCTGTTATTTTAGAATCTAAAATATAAAACATGTTTTGAGTTATTTCACACTTTTAGTTTAATGTGGAATCATCAGTTTTGATGTCTTCAGTGAGAATCTACAATGTAAATAGACATAAAAAAAAAGAAAAGAAAAACTATTAAATGAGAAGGTCTTTTTACTGCTTTTCTGTACCCTCTCTGTCCCTCTCTATGTGAGCAAAACCAGAGACAGATCACAATCTGACAGATCAGAATCAGAATCAGAATCAGAAAGGGGTTTATTGCCAAATGTTGAGCAGGTTTACAACATTAGGAAATTGCTGCGGTGCTTCAGTGCAAACATAGTGTCATAAATAGCACTTAAATAGACATGAAAAAATAAAAGTAGGAATAAGAATTAAAAGTGCTACGTAGAAAGATATGTGCATGAGCTATACATGAGATATATACATGAGAATAAGAATTAAGAGTGCTACGTAGAAAGATATATACATGAGTGCAGGTGGTGATCAGTGCCAAACATGGAATGATGCAGTGACACAGCGTAGGGTCATGTGTTAGTGGTGGGAACAGTCATATGGTTATTGTTCATGTGTCCAACAGCAGAGGGGAAGAAACTGTTCTTATGGCGAGAGGTTCTGGTGCGAATGGACCGGAGCCTCCTGCCTGAGGGGAGCAGTTCAAACATCCTGGCAACAAAAAACCTATGAATCAGCAGTGTCACAGTGCATGCAACAGCAACTGTTCCCTCCATAGGTAGACGAGGGAAGCTCCTGCAAACTAAAGTACCTTGACAACTATTGTGGTCCAAGAATGTTTTCACCACCCCCCTTCTGAACTTTATCTCGATCTAGTCCACTATGTAAAATACATATTTATCCAACATTAGGAATAAAGGGCAATAAAAGGAAGTAGAAGCTTATGCATTCACTAAGCCAATCCCTTTGACATATCTGAGCTCCATTTAAAAAAAGATCTGCTTAGAGCAGTGAGTGAATTTAGATGTATTTTTTTCCCCTGCTGCTTCTTTATCTATTGCCCTTTTCAAGCAACATGCCGATGTGCTAGAGGAGATGTAAGCAAATAAGAGTGGTGAACTCAGTGAAAAGTTTTCTGCTTCTGCTTAACTGCTATTTATCTTACGATCTGCACTGAGATGAGAGGGGAGCCGTTATGTAATACCAGCCAAAGATGAGCTCCGCCAATGAACATACTGATACGAGACTTTTGCTTAGTAACATAATGGTACTCACAGAGGGGAGCGACGGAGGGGAAGACAGAGAAAAAAGGTGAGAGAGACGAACAATGTCATACTGTAAAAAAAAAAAAAAAAAAAAAAAAAAAAAAAAAAAAAAAAAAAAAAAAGACTTCATGATAAAGATTAATGTAGAGATTAGCCAAGAAAGACGTATGGTCTTTAGAACAAATCCTTTGTTTGATGTCAGCATGTGATCTGCAGACCTTGAACTCCAGTGGGAGGCAGGAAGGCATCAACACCCACCTGCAGCTACATGCCACTGGTCTCCTGGGCAACAGGATGGGAATAACAGCAATGAGAAGGCAGGGTGATACCCAGCATTGCTGATTCTTCGTGTGAGCATGTGTTTCCATGCAGGGTAAAGCAGTATTTTCAAGCTCCTTGTTTAAAGTGAAATTCAATATTCAACACCTCTATTGTAAATACAGCCAGCTGAGAATGTCCTCTTCTAATAATAGGAGTTGAATATACATACGCATTCTGTGTGAAGGGAAACTGACACAGTAACACATTTAAGGAGCTCAAAGCTCACCAAATATAGACTCTTTGTAATGCTGGGACAGTCTGTGGCCACTATTAAATTAAAGTGCTTTGAAAAACAAAGCCAGTAAAGCAGTATATTGCTCTGCAATACATTTCACGTTTAGCTCTTTTCAAAAAGGTAAAGTTTCAGTTAACAAAGAGACATATTGGCCTCTGGACACAAAGGATTAAACCATTTCAGGAAAGAAATCCTCACCCGGACAATGGAATAAAGGAAAAGCAGAATCGTTTTGGGAACAACTATTCCCATTCTTTGATTAATACTCTTCCTATGAATGCACAGGGAACAAGCAGACAGTTAGCCCAACTCTATACAAAGCGATCACCTAAAAATGATACAAAATCCTAAAGTATAGTGAAAACATTTGTTTTACGATGTGTTTTGTGCCGGACTATTTTTTGACTGAAAGCTGCAAACTCCAAAATGCCTGTTATCAGCATGGAAACCAAAGGGGACTTCAGGAATTGTGTGTCTCTTCTGCACTCTGCAAATTACCTTATTTACAGTGTTAAAGTGCAGTGTGTCCCTAGAAGAACTAATCACATTGTCCTTTGTATGAGAAGTGATAATTAAGGGCAAATGTTGTTATAGACTGTGTGTTACAAAAACAGCACAAATTTAATTTTAAAGCCCAATAAACTCAACAGACAAATGGCAAAATAACAGAAATAAGCTGTTAAAAGCTACTTGATTTATCCATCAAGGTTATAAAGAGGTTTTTGCATCAACAAAATAAACAGGATACACTTGAGTAAACTTGATAGGTTTTTGGCTGACTATGTGTTAAAGACAAGCAACATGCTGGGTGGAAATGCCATTACTGAAACAGTAAAAGAAAAGAATCCACTGCACGGTGTTCATTTAGAGTATCGTTTAAAGCTGGGTGTAATATTTCTATAAGAACCTTACAAGGACTTAGAAAGTATTTGTCAGGGTTTAGTGATTTTACATTGACTTGATTATATTTAAACCTCTTTTGTCTAAATTCTACTGCCACTAACATTTTTAATTCAGAAGTTGTTTCTACTCATACACTTACCTAACGCTACTGCAGTAACAGAATTGGATGCATGGAAAGGTGGAATCCCAAATGTCCAATGCTTCAGGTAAGTGTAAATAAACCCAAACCCACTTGTTCAAGGTTCAAGGTTCTTTATTTGTCACATGCATAGTTATACAAGTATAACACACAGTGAAATGTAGCCTGACACGCTCCTCGACATGTGCAAAAATGGGGGGGGTACAGGAAGAACATTATATGTACACCTTGGTAGTGCCAGGTTGGACCCCCTTTCAGTTTCAGAACTGCTATTGATTTAGTGAGACAAATTATTATTCTCACTTTGTCACATGGAAGCATATGTGACAAAGAATATTTTCTCATTTTCGGATCAGCCTCTGTAAACCCCAGAAATGCTTGTGTGAAAGAATTTCAGCAGATCAGCATTTTCTGAAATACTCGGGCCAGCCATGTCACATTCAAAGTAACGTAAATCACCATTCTTCTTCATTCTGGTGCTTGGTTTGAACATCATCTCCTATGTAGAGGCCTAAATGCACTGAGTTGCTTCCATATGATTGGCTGATTAGATATTTGCATTAACGGGCAGTGAAACTGGTATACCTAACAAAGTGACTTGTATACTGTATATACCCTGCATGCGCTAATGTTGTACTAAATGAGGCACTTAAATTGTGCTTTCACATTGCAGTTACATATAAGTTGCTCTAAAATGTAGAGCTACAGAAAGAGAACATCTGAACCATTTGAGTTCCTGCTGAACTTTCTTGTTCTGCATAATATACTGCAGTGACTCTGACATTTTTCTCCTGTATTGATCTCTTCACCTGCTGCTCCGTTTGAGAACAAGTAGTAAAATGCCTTGTGTTGCCCTTTCCTCACCCCTCCATTTTCATGCCCTCGTCTCTCTGTCCTCTGTCTTTTTTCTTCTTATCACCTCGCATTTCATCTATGACAGGACACAGGAGAACTGCTTCCAGGTCCTGATCTGTATCTCCTGAACACTCTCCCTCGCCTTGCTCCCTCTTTTCCTACCCTCCTTCCCTGCCCTCATAATTCTCCCTCCCTCCTTAAGTCCTTCCTTCCTATCTGTGCTCTGGTCTGTGCTCTGCGGCTCTTCGTCCATGTCAGAGGAGAAACACACCCTGATACCCATCTCTGCTCTCTGAAGAATACACAACATGAGACGCCCAGAAAAGGATATTCAATATCTCTCTTTATCCTTTTTTCCCCTTCTCTCTATGCCTCTTCATGTGATGTAAGTCGACGTGTGTATACGTCTACCATGTGATCGCAGTTTCTTGTCCCCCCTGGGGAGGAAAATATATAAAGCTCACATCACTGGTACAGAAGAGGCTTTCTGAGAGAGGAACAGATAAGACATTATAATAAACACACAAACATTAAAGGCACATGTGTTAATGTGTCTCTGTGCTTACACAGCACGGGTCAATTCATATGCTGGAAAATGTTACATTCAATATGATATGAGCTCATATGTAAAAAGATACGTATGCTGATATGAAGGTTTGGATTACTCCAAGTGGGGGGGGGGGGGAGTCAATCCCTGCCAAAGATATGGTTATATGTGATTGTATCCTTTCTCCACCTTCACTATGTTTTGCGTTCATGTTAGTCTTCTTGTGACTCTCACACAAACACAAGTCACACACATAAACAGGTGGCTTGGATGTTGCAGTCCTGCACTTTGCATCACTGGCTAGTTGCCAGGGTGACACCAGCAACTCAAGATTGGGAAACAAACAGCCCATAATATAATTGGAAACTGTACAACATGACAACATGGCATGACCTGTCCTGTTACCCAGGAGACCTCCTTCTATCTCACCATACTCAGATCTACCTGCCTCCCCTCTGAAACAAAGACTGTTTTGATTGGAGGCTGCGGTGCTATAGGATATAAGTAACGATGAAATGAATCGTAACAGTAGCAATTCTGGCTTTAACTGAAAGAAAAAAAAAATGCGTGCGTAACACAAAAAAATAATTTTCTAAAGGTAAATGGTCTGTATTTGTATAGCGCTTTACTTGGTCCTAAGGACCCCAAAGCGCTTTACACTATACACAATCATCCACCCATTCACACACACATTCACGCACTGGTGATGGCAAGCTACAGTGTAGTCACAGCCGCCCTGGGGCGCACTGACAGAGGCGAGGCTGCCGGACACTGGCGCCACCGGGCCCTCTGACCACCACCAGTAGGCAACGGGTGAAGTGTCTTGCCCAAGGACACAACGACCGGGACTGTCGGAGCCGGGGCTCGAACCGGCAAGACGAACACCCAACTCTTGAGCCACGATCGCCCTAAAGGCAACCTCTGCTGATTAAAAACTAATTATTTTTAAAAACTGAATTAAAGAGAAACAACTCCTGTCTGCCACATTTATCACAAGGAGCGTGAATTAGAAAATTAATTTTTAAAAAAAAGGTTTAGACAGAGAAACATCTCCTGGTGACTGTGTCCCAGATTAACGCCAAAGCATGACAGCAAGAGTGTTGAGTGAGTGTGTGTGTGTGGGAGCTGAGGTCTATGTAAGAGCGGTACAGTGAAAACTTCAAGGCGCTGCAGCCCGAGCTAGTTCACACTTGCTTAGAGTTTAATCTCCAGGCCTAATAAGGATCAATGTAAATGCAGAATGATACTGTTCTTTCCAATGACAGGACCTGCCACAGAGCTGAGAGGATCACCCGACTCTCCTCCCACTCAAACCCACATCCAGGCTTCTCCACACTACAACAGCTGTGCATGTATGCACTGTAAATGTGCGTGCCCATGAGAAGTCAGCCAATACAGATGAAATCTGAGATTACTTATGCAACAGCAAACACATTAAGATTCTCGACATCCTTCATATCAGATTCTCTTTATCAGTGTCATGTTTTTATACACCTACACAAGAAGCACAAGGGAAGCCGACAGTGCATGCTAATGCAGGCCAGAAAACAATACTAATATCAGATTAGATCCCTCCGGTGAAAGGTAGGCAGATATCTGCAGCAATATTAAGACCACACAATATAAGCAGTAGACAGATTTTATCACACTGTAAGTATGGCAGATATTTATTATAGCCTCGTGTACAAGAAAGGTTTAGAATGCACTCCCAGAAATAAGTACTTCATATGATGCTGAAGTAGGAGTTTGAGTGGTTAGAGTTAAGTGCTGATTGCCAAACATGGATCCTTTTCAGTGCAGTCCAAGAAATATTTAATTCAATGTCAGGGGCAGGGATTGTCCACTCTTGCAGAAGCACCCAATGCACACATTTGCACCACTTATCTGGTTGGAGTTTGCATGAAGGAAGTCTATACAGCTAGTGCTCTTGCGATATAGTGACCAGCCAGACGTTTGCATACCTTTAAAAAAATAAATAAATAAATGCCAAATGGCAAAATTGACATCACGCTGACCCATGCACATTCTCATCACAACTACCAAAGGTATAAGCCTGACATAAGTAATAATGTTGACGTACCTTGAAAACAGAATTTACTTAAAGTTACCTCGCGTCATCGTTTAATCCCTCCACAGCTTTAGTAAGTGAACAGTACCAAACCCTAAACGGCCAGCTTGTTTCATCATGTCTTTGAACTCTACCACTGCAAAGTAATTTAAAAGTTTTTAAATTCTCCTCATCTGCAGCCAAGTGTAAACAGGTGTTAACTTTACATCAGCTACTTTGTAAATGCACTTTCAGCCTGACTGTGTCCCAATCCATTAAGCCGAGCATCACTTCAGTTTAACTGCCCTCAGAAGGACCTGGCCTCAATAATGTATGCAGCCATACAAGCCTCTATTACTCAAAATTAATAATAAATGGATAGCCCGGCAGGCTATCCCCTTCTCACTATTCTTCTCTTCTTCCCATCTCTGCCTGTTAACAGTGATGGTCTATACCATCTGGCACTGAAGAGAGGCTGGAGGCTGGAGCTGAATAAGGAGGCAGGAGGGGTGATGGTGAAGTTTACAGAAAGTGTTTTGTTAGCCCCCAAAGTAATCTGCGCAACTTTGTTAGAAAAGGGACAAAATATCTGAAAACTATTTTGAGACCAGATGCTACTGTGACCTTTCCATTCTATCAGAAGTAGACAATGTTCATTTCCCTCTCAGGAATGAGTGCACAAGAGAAATTAAATTTAGGCATGTAGCTATTTGGGGACTGTGGGCGTATTAACTGCCTGTGGATGAATGTGTGTCTAAAATGCACTAACTATTGAGAAGGTCAGCCATCGCATTTTATCAGCTTTACTTGTGCTGCTGCCCATTGCTGTGAGAGAATCGCTGTGCTACAGCAATCCTATGAAACGTTATATTTTTGCTCGTGCTCACTGTTACAGAGTCTCCTTTAACATATGTGATAACTGTAGCTGTTCGTCTTTGTTCCAGTACCACATGTTGTTTGGGCAGATGCTCTATGAGTCTGTCAAGTCAACAAGTAGTAGTTCCTTAAGAAGAAGCAGCACAGTATCTTTTTACATTTAGAAGAGAAACTCTTTACGTTCTGGAATCAAGAAAGAGTACATGAAGAAGTATATGAAGAAGACAGAGAGCAGAGTAAAGGCCTGAACACTGGGCTTCTGTCAGAGATGAGTGTGATTAACAGCAGCTGAAAAAAGGCTGTCCGCTCAGGGCCCTGACATCACTCACTCTACTTCTAACACACACAGACACAAGCACACACACACACACACACACTCACACACACACACAACCACTGAAGCAGTCACTCAAGCAGCACTCTGGGAAATGAAGCAGCCAGTTCTCAGAACAGGGTGACCTTATCCTGCCATGCACTGCTCTCCAGAGTGAGAATCCATGCTGGTAGTGGCTTTGATGACAACGATGTCAGCTGTTGATGATGTGAGTATGCCTGGTATTTTGACTCCTTAAAAGCAACTGTATATGTGCTCACTTTCGTAATTAATCCGGTAACGTGTATCATGTGTGTAACATTTGTGTTAAAGACAGAAATCAAAGAGATGTCCAGCAGTTCAAAAGTGGATTATCTCCATTAAACAGATATCTTATCTGGAATACAAAATCATTCCCTACCATACGTGTGTGCTTATGTGAAAAAAGAAAGAGAGAGAAAAGGGAAAAAAATAAAAAGCATGTGAGGTCGAGGCTAACTGGACAGCCAGAAATGTCAGTAACCTCTATAGCCATGACCCTGACAGCTGCAAAGAAGATACAAGCAGACATCTAATAATGCAAATGCCAAGGGTTCACTGGCCTTTGCAGCCTTAGGATATGCTGTCTGTTACCACTCGCGTTTACACAGGGGATTACACAGAGTTGTTTTTTGGGGTTTTTTTAAAGTTATGCTGAAGATAGTAAATATCCTTCACACAGATATCCCACTGATATTTTCTTTATGTGCCACATTTTCCATGCTGCAAGAAACTATATCTCTTTACAACTTCCTCACTGTTGTTTGCCATTTTCCAGTCTCTCCCCACTGCTCCATCCAACTGCTCTAATGGATAACGGAAGACAAATTACAGCCCAGAGGCCAAAGTGTGTGTGTTCATCTGTATTTGTACAGCTGGAGTATTGTCAATGTATTCATGCTTGTGTGAGCGTGAAGAAAAATGTATGATGTGTAAGTGTTAGAATCGGGCGTTAGTGTGTGAGTGACTTTACCAGTTAGAACATGTGTAAGTCGAGGTGACGATTTGACAAAAGCCCTTCTGGGCTTTGTGAGGGTGTGTGAGTGTGTATAACTGTGTGAAACCACAGACAGCTGTGGTTCATGTGAGGAAAGGTGGCGAATGATGCTGCTCTCCTATAACATGCTGTGCTGCATCCCGCTTACTCCTCCGCTTTCCCACTTTAATTTACGTACACAGGAGTTTGTTGAAGTGACCAGAATGGACATAATTACAAACGAGTATATCAGAGGGATAGCTCAATAGTGGTATGGAGACAAATATAGAGAGCCAAGGCTCAGATGGTTTGGATATGTACACAAAGGGATCGTGCATATACGACGGAAGTTGAATATTGGCGTTGTTTGGAATGAAGAAAAGAGGAAGACCGCTTGAAGATTCATGGATGCAGTGAAGGAGGACATCCAGGTTTTTGTGGCAGAAGAGGATGCAGGGGATAGTGTGAGAGGGAGGCAGATGATTCACTGTTGATCCCTAAAGCGAACAAGAAGAAGGAGAAGCAGTGGAAAGAGGAAAAAGAAGAAGCGAAAGACATAGGAGCCAAGAGGGATCGTGGATATACTGGACAAAGGATGCTGAGTATGGAGCCATTTGGCAAGAAGAAAAGCGGAAGACCGCTTGAAGATTCATGGATGCAGTGAAAGAGGACATGCAGGTTTTTACGGCAGAAGAGGATGCAGGGGATAGTGTGAGAGGGAAGGAGATGATTCACTGATTCACCCCTAAAGCGAACAAGAAGAAAAAGAAGCAGTGGAAAGAGGGAAAAGAAGAAGAAAAAGACATAGGAGCCATTATTTGCAGCTCTTCTTTTCTTAAGATTGTTATTTTGATGCATATGCGTTAAGACTTAGCAGACACTCTCTGTTTGTCAGTTTAACTGATGTGAGTTTGAATTGCTATAAGACCCCAAAGTTTTTCATCAGCTAAGTACACAGGCTTGAGGAGAAAATGGGAAAACAAAGACAAAGACAAAAAAAAACCCACTGTGTGTATTATGCACGTGTGTGTGCGCACGTTTTTGTGTCTGCGTGCGCTTTAGGTTTGTGAAGGGGTGTCCTGTGGAGAACTCCAGACACAACAAGCTTTTCCCTGCAGGACTCTGTCTTAGTGTCACAGTCTGATTAACATCACACTCACAGTCTCACACAGATGCACATACACATCATACATCCATGAGCCACATCTCGAGGGAACAGGTGCATCACACACACACACACACACACACACACACACACACACACACACACACACACACACACACACGACACACACACACACACACACACACACACACACACACACACCAAATCATTCAAGCTTATCTCCCACCTGTTTTAGCAGTTTTAGATATGTGCCCATGTGTGCATGCAACAGCATATCAGCATCAAGCAACACAAAGGAAAGGCATCAACTCTCAAGCATATGCTTTCAAAGGGGTTCAAAGTACTGTCGATGCATGCTAAGCAATAATTATGTGAATATTTTTCGGACCTTGATAATAGTAAAAACGTAAAAATCATTCCCTTTGCCTCCGTCCCATATATACCAGCATCAAAGCCTTGCTGGCATTTAAGCAAATCTCTCACATTAAGCCCCAGAAAAGCAGGTCATGGCATGCCTCCCCTCCCCCTCCTCCATCGGACAGCCCCTTCTCCTTCTATGCAGCTCCCAGAGTTGCGACAGATATAGAGCTTGACATTTTGCTCCAAATGATGAAGAAGGCAAAAGCAGGAGAAAAAAAATTGCAAGGATTAAGCCGAAATGGGCAGAGAGAGTTAGAGATCTGAAAAGAGGAAAAAACATGGATCAATACACGAGGTCTAATAAAGGGAGGATTTATTGGCACCTTGCAATAATGTCAGGCGATGTCAATACAGCTCAGCAGTTGTCTTAAAAAAGAAAGGGCTGCGAGTGGAAGCAAATGGAGCGCACGGTGCCTTCAGTACCAAGGAGAGCTCCTAGTGTCAGCGCACACAAACAGCACTGGGACAGCTTTTTCAAGCCCAAGAGTGCTTTCAGCCGCTTTCAAGGCAACACTATTCTATTATTCCATGCAGCTGTCAACCTCTCGCCTAAAGACCTGTTAAATTCACATTGCTATGATTTTCAACCAGCACCGCAGTCAGTCGTTTTTTAATAAAATGCAGGAAAGTTGTAATTGCAGAGAAGGAACAACTAATTTAGCCCCAGGCCAGGATTGCTTGGAACAGGCAGCTGAGTGGAAACAGTCACACAAACAGACACATTCATTAAGAAAACAGGAAAAACAAAGCGTCCCAAGTTAGTTGTTGTGTTTGGTTTTAATTCACTTACTTCACATCGAGCATTTCTCTATAGCATTCTCCCCTGTGTAAAATTAGTATATGAAGTTCAATTAATATTACAAATCGAATTATCTACAATAAAATAACTCTAGATATCCTCTGAAACACAACATATTCACAAAAAGGAAAAACACACACACACACACACACAAAGAAACAACACACAACACAAACACACACACAACAACACACACACAACACACACACACACACACAGTAAAATAAGCTGCTTTCAGCAAAAAGTCCTGAAGCTACTGTCAGCATAAGATGAATCAGTAGTGTTCATCTCAGAGTCTCTATGGACACACAAACACACACACAGACACAGACGGGCACTCACACATACACAGGAGAATACCAAACGTTTAAATCATTCAATACCTCCTTAAAAACACGGGCTTTCTACACTCAGAAATTCAGGATCTCACCTGCATGAGCTCACTTATTTGGGCTTCGTCACTTCGGGGGACATTACACTGACACGTTCATTATCTGGAGAAATATCTTAAAACCTGCCCCTACTTTCCTAAGCTTAGCCTTTACCCAAACCCAGTATTAGCACTAAAATTTTCAAATTTATGATATTTAGAGTTGCTATTTTGTCTCCATACTGTGGAGTAATACAAGTACATATACACACAAGGGCACAAAGAGACAAAAGATTTCTACCTCTGTCTTCTTCATCACTTCTCCTTCTCATCACATATCAGGCCTGAAAGAATTGGCAAGATACCCCCAAGTTCCACAATCATTTACCCTCCTCCATTCTTGGCCTTCCTCGCTCTTCCTCTTCACTCCCTTGTTCTCTGAGGCCGAGCTCTCATAGCTCCTCCGATCCCCCCCATCTCTCTCTGTCAGCTCATTAAGCTTGACTTATCTCACAGTGCAAAGCGGAAATTAAATCCTGAGCCCCGAACCCCCTCTGTTGCCTCTGCCCCTTTTCTGTTCCTTACCCCCCTCTTCCCTATCCATGTAACCAAGTCAGTGACGGTAAATTATGCTTATGTTGTGTGTGTGGCATTGTTGCTGTGTTTGTTACTAATTAGAAATCATAATGCATAGCTGCTTTCTGATGGTTCTGTAGTTTGAAATAAACAGCTAATCAGAAGTGCTTATCATTGTGGAAATGCAGCTGACTCGGGGTTTTTCCCTGATGTCACATACTCACGGGAACGCACACCTGGAGTGCAAAAAGGGCTCTTTTCAGCTGTTTTTGACAGGTTTATTTGCTCCTCATTTTGTTCACAGCTGCTAGTCAAGTGTAGGGTAGGTTATGTCTATTAATGTGCACACATCTTTCCCTTTCTGCACTCCAACCTCACTATCAGTGATGAGATATTGCAAACTGACATTTTGTATTCGTTTTGATTACATTTATATCATATAATATTGCACGGACTTAAACCAAATCTAAACATTTTTTGGTTAGAACACCCTCATCACAACAATCCTGCCAAAACTAAAAACCCAGGTAGCTAGCTAAAGTTAGCTAATCAAAAGCCACCCTGGTCTGATTGAAGCATTTCTTGTCCTTCCCCCACAAAACAGCAGCACTATGATCGGCAAATAACTATAAATGTAATTTTTGCATGCTTTTATTAGGGCAATAGTGTAATGGGAGGGATACAGGATGAGATCTACATGGATGTTGCCAGAGTGATATTGACGCAGGGCCTGTTTTGGTGATGGGAATGTGTTCACATTTTATATAGCTTTGTTTTTTCAAATTGAAATTGGCCTGTGCTTTAGCTTTATAGTGTTTCTTGTTGGCTTGTTGAAACTCGTTTTGCTCTCCAGGTTTCTACACCACTCACATGACTGAAAAAGTATGAACAACCTGTAATGTCAAGGTCATTTTGACAAAAGCAGTCTTTGTGTTTTCCTTCTATTCCTTTTGTTTTCTAATACACCTTTATCATCTTTTTTGTCATACAGCATCTCCAGTAACTTATCTTCCCTTTGGGTCTTCCAGCCCTCCAAAACCTTTCGCCACTTCTGCTTTTAACTCAGGGAGAAGTAAAAGTTAATGTATGCGATAGAAGAGTAATCAGGGTATTCTTAAGCAGTAAGGCCGTGCTGCACAGGGAATTGTGGCAGATTAAGGAACTGTATTTGGCAGCATTAACATGAAATCGTTCCATAAGCTCTGCTAATTCAACTTCACTAGAAGAGATGGGAGGTTCACCCCCTCAAACAACACCCACGCAGTCTCCGATAACTTAATGTAGACATACATAGTCTTCTGCAAAGAAAACCATGCATGCAAACTAACAAAAAGCCAGACATTAAGGCCCAACTCTATTCTACATTCTCCAGCTCATTCATATATGACAAGCTTAAGGTGTAGTTAAGTATTTGGTCTCGCCTTGTTCTGGCACTCTGCTCAGCAGTGACGCATACTGCAGAATGTTGATGATTCGTCAGTAGCCAATAGGATTAACCATGGAGACTGTTGCATTGTGGGTATCCTCGAGCAGAAAACTATGGCTCACTCACTAAGGTTTTACTCTGCAACAATGAATAGATAACCAACAAGAACGAAGCAGAAAATGACAGAAATGTGAGTGTGACCTGAATCTCTCATCCATTCATTGGTAGTCATAGATCACACCACAATAAATGGAAAACATTTGCAATAGGAGAGATGCATGGCGTCAGTGCCCACACCATGTGTCTAATCTTTTGTGCGACTCCAGGCTGAATCTAATTTAGCATCCAAAGCGAAAGACATGCAGCCAAAAAATGTGCACAGAGGCTTAAATAACAGGAAACATGAAAACAGAGAATATGCACCACCAGCAAGCACATATTCATATTCATCATACTGTGGGAAATTAACCTGACAAAAGACAGATGAGAAGATCAATTCCTCTGTCCCCTGTTGCCATCTTGAGTTTCTGGAACCACAGGTGGCACATGAGAGTGGATCTGCTTGAAAACCAGCAAAGCAGTTAGTTCTCAGTATTAGTAGTATTAATACTACTATTGTCTGCTTTCCTCTAAATTTTTATGCTATATTGATGAGGAGTAGAATTTAATAACTGAGACCATAAACTTGTAAATTTAGTCATACGAGTCATGTGTAACAACTGTTTTCATGGACAGACTTTGATTCACATAATCTTCTGTTAGCAAGTGATCACATCACTGTCAGGAGGTGATGTCTGCAGCTAAAACCGCACATTTATGTTATTACTTTGCAAAGAAATTATGCGATATATATAAAGCTGTATCAATTGAACATATTAAACTGACCTTTCCATTTATTGGGCAGGCAAAAAAAACAAAAACAAAACACCACCACCCATCAGAATAAACATGCTCACAGCTTGTCCTGAGATCAAACAGTCTGCCGAGCACTAGGAGGCAAAGAAGGAGAGAAGAGAAACACCTGGCCTGCACTGCACAAGGAACACCCACTGTGGACCACACAGCGCCCAGCAGACACACAGCGACACACACCCACGTGTACAAATTGTTACATTCAAAGATACATAGAGATACAATATTTACTCTTCATCTGACAAAATAGATGCACTGTACTGCAGATGAATGTGCACACAAGCAAAGCACACAGACACATTATCATGACATCTTTACTGGCTACACAGTGAACAAACAAAGACAAACAAACAGCAGATTCACATAATGGCTGCCACAAAAATACCAGACCATACAGTAGCGCTCTCTCTCTCTCTCTCTCTTTTGCTCACTTTCTCTCTCTCTAGGGAAAGTCGAAATAGACGGAGTGAGGGATTTAGAGAGATGGAGTGAAAGAGAGTGTGTGGGTGAGTACCAACACTCAACAGAAAGCAGAAAAAGAAAAAAAAAACATCAGAACATGTCTGAGTGGATTATAACTATACCACGTCACAGGGGAATGGTGTGGGAGGACGGAGGGGAGGAAGGAAGGAAGGAAGGAAGGAAGGAAGGAAGAAGCAGGAGGGTAAAGACGGAAAGTAGGAAGAAATGGATGGATTGGAGAGGCTGTCAGACCTTTCAAACATATAACACTTGGAATAAGTACCTGCACATGAAACAAGAAGTGCACAAACATACACTGATAAAGACTCATTCTGTCACTCTGTCTGACAACAGCCCCTCCCTACACACAAACACACACACATAGACACACAATACTGAGGAGCAATACTAATCTTCCTCTCTGAGATATATCCTATCCCCTCTCCACCCCAGCTCCCCTCTCTATTTCACCAATGGCCCCCATTTTAAAAATCTGCCTCTTTGGAGGGTGCCTTCAAAGCCCAGTAATCTGTCTGGGGAGGCAGCAATGACTGAGAAGAGGGAGAATAGCTGTGGATTAGATCCCCTCTCTTTTCTCCCAAAATAACACTCCCTTCCTTTCTCGTTTTCTCTCTTTGCCTCGCTTCGGTCCTACATTTTCCACAGGACAGAATGAGACTCATTTTGCTGGGAGTAATTTCCCGAACCCGAATCAAAAGTGGTTAGCTTAAACATGCGCCGTATTTCCATAGGAGTTACATGTATGCTTGCACTTTTAGTAGCTAAGAACAAAAAGATGGCAAAAATCTAATAATTCCACAGTTAACACATTCAGTCTATGAATAATATTTTATTTTATTTTATTTTATGATCTAATGTGCAGTACTGGTGGCAATTACATGAAATGGATTCCAGAATATAACAGGTTCAGCACTGACCTTTAAAGTTTTGAGGACCAACAGAATCAAAAACATTTCCAGCCATTTGTTTCCCATTTTTGTCCTTCTTAGATGAAGCAGAAAGAGGATATTAGTCCACTTGTCCACAGCAAAGCTGCCCAGTGCATTCTTTCTTTAAGAATCTACCGAATTATGGATTTGTCCATTTTTGCAATCTCTCTGAATGAAAAGCTAAAAAAAAAAAAAAATGTAAGTTTATTGTTTGAAATCAAGTCCAGATCTTTTCTCTGCTTAAACTGTTGTGAAATAATAAGGGGACAAGCCTCACCTGGCCACAAAACAGACTGTCTGTCCCTGGTCCAATTATATTTAGGCTTCTGACAATGGGCAACTATGAATAACAATTGCTTTAGCTCCTAAAGACTTCATGCATGCAGTGCTTTTATTAAACACCTGGAAATAAAGCTGAAAGTCTGCTCTTCACTCACATCTTGGTTGATCTAAACTCCTCTGTGTTGGTGTGCAAAAGAAAAACTACAAAATTGTGTCATTGTCCAAACACTTCTGGACCTAACTGTATATATTAATCATGCTACTCTACCCTGCTAAGATCTCGTTGAATGAAAGACAGCTTAGCCCCTCTAAATAAGATCAGAGTGATCAAGAAAAGTCTAAGTCTCAGAAACAAGCATCTTAAATAGCCCTTTACAGGCAGTCACAGGAGAGGTATTATGGATGAGAGGTGTAGCTTAAAAGATTACACTTGGAAGCTTTTTAAATTAGTTTCCTTATTGTGATCATGGGACTAAAGGCGGTCCACAAACACAGAATTAGTGTTCAAAAAAAAAAAAGAAGTTGGACCCCACGGGGAATTGCAAAAGTACTGCAAATACTCTGAACCAGTCACTGCCAACTCTGGAGTTGCTGTGAAAAAAGGAGCACAAATGAGATTAAAGCGTGATGTGTGGTCAGGAGAGATATTTTCCTTAAGAACTCAACAGGCAGAAAAGAGGCTGGATGAAGTGGGGAGAGGCTGGGGGAGAGGGCAGCAGGAGGTGAAAGTAGGATTGAGAGGAGAAATTCCAGCATCACTCTGGAGTCATTTTCTGAACAACTGTGCAACACAATTTTACATCCACTGGCACGCACAGATTTGGTTCTGATCATTTAAAAGTACTAAATAACCAGTGGATCTAAATGTTAAAAATATCATTGACACTAATCTCAGATTTACTGAACCAAACAAAATTTTGCCAGTGTGGCAAAACTGCAGGACCAAGTTTAAAATGATCCAAAAGGTGCCAGCAGCATAAACACACTTGTGGTGTGGGCAAGCAGATAGCTACTGGCTACCTCCACCTCAGCACCTTTAAATCTCAATAAAATGTAAAGGAGTTAGTTGTCTAAACAAATAAAAAAAATAAAACATCCATCATAATGTAGTCATGGAGGGGTAAATAAGCTATAGAGGCCAAAACCATTTTTTGATTCAGTCTGTGTGGCTTAATTTTTAAACCCTGGAGGACGCTGCTTATCTTTAGCCTAATAATTAGAGATGCATCAATTCACTGCTGATACCGAGACTGCATTAGTTACCTGTGACAATGACCATTACTCCAAGGAGTTACGTTTATTTGCTTACATGAGTTTAGTATAATTTGATTTAACACCAAACTAACTGTGATTGCCGGTGGGACTTTTCCCTGTTCATTCATTACATTTTTCATTCCTTTATTTCTGTTAAAAAATAACTAATTTGAAAGGTTGTAGTAACGTAATAAGTTGTCATCAAATAGAGTAATATTAGTTTCACTACACCTTCCTCTGAAGGGCTAGACACCTGCACACAGTGTAAGAAACAAGAAGAGTGTGAAAGCAAACGGCAGAGAGACTCTCTAATGTTGTTATGTATAAAAAAATAACACTTGGTACATTTTTTAATGTGAATTTCTTGCAATTTCCTTTAAAAGGTAGAGAAATCTATGTTTAAGTCAAGCCTGGTATAGCCTTGAACGCAAGAGAAATTATCACAGGAATACAGGTTATAATTTAAAACTGGTTTCAGATTAGTATTCAGTATCAGGAAAGCAGAGGTTTCCATATTGGTAGTGGCACTGGAAAAAAATTAAGTGTTGCATCCCTGTTTATAATCACTCATTTTCTGTGCCATAAATATCTCCTTTAAACCCTTCACATTTACAGTTTACAGAAACTTCCTCCTCTGGAGCAGCAGTACTGCAATAATGCCACAAGCGTGTATTAATAGAGTATTTGATGACAACATTTACACACAGCATGTAATCCATTTTCACTTTCAAAGTCATTCTCTCTGCGCTCTTTCTCCTTGTTTTCCTTTTCCTTGTACTCTTTGCCTTTATTCTTGTCCTTTTTGACCGCAATCTCTCTCGTTTTCTCTCCTCCTCCTGTATACCCACTATGGATTAAGGTGTTCTAACATACTGTGCTGGAGGCGTCATTTTAAACACATCCTTGGATAAATCCTACTGCATTGTAGGGACCATGACGGGAGCTGAGTAGCTTAAATCACTAGGGACACAAACCCGAATGATCAACAAGCCTAGGCGTACCCCTACCTGTACTGATACACATGAGGAGGCAAGAAATGAAATGAGTGTGTAGCATCAGGGGAGAAACTAACAGCTTGGGGAGAGATAAGTGGAAAGGTTGTTAAAAAATGTCTGTGATCAAAACTTCTTCCAAGTCACTTTATGTCTATAACTGCAGCTGTTATTATGGAAAATGGGATAAACACATAGATGTCTTTCAGGTACTAGCAACCAGACAGGGGAAAGGAAAGGAAAGGAAAGGCCTGTTAGAGCAAAATGTCTACACAATAACATTAATTTATCTTAGGTGAGGTTTGCATTTGGATGTAGCTCTCAAGTGAAACCATTTGCTGAGTGTTTTGCATATACAATGAGGAGCTCCTCTGCACATGTCAATTTATCTTGCCTAATTGAACAGGATAAGAAATGCTGCCTCCTACCATCCATCTCCTATCTCTTCCAACCTCCCAAATAACACACATATACACACGCAAACCTCCATGTGTACACATATCTGTGTACACCGATTGTATACCTTGTCTACGCGCACACGCACACACTGCCCTCCAGACCTGTCATTCTAAGGTAATTACCTGGCCTCACTAACTGACAAGGTTACAGCAGCTAGACCTCGGGCATTGGGAGTCGTTAACCCTATATTACCCTCCAACACACCCCTTCCCCCCAGCACACACCCAGACCAAGAGCATTTCAATCCAGAAAGGCACAATAAAACAATGTGTCAGGCTCTGCCCCGACCCATTTTTTAATTTCTTTCTTCACTGTGAGTGTCCTAATAAAAATGTGCACAGTTAATAAGAAAGGGGAGAACACAGAGAAGGAAGAGGTAAAAAAACAAACAAAAACAGGTATACTAGTCGCTACTGTTGACATCTATGTTTTGAAGGCTTTAAATCAAAGCACGGATGTCTAACCGGAAGGTATTTTAACACAGTGGAGTATTACAGCACAAGGTACTGTAGTACTGATGTCATTACGTTTATGCAGAGTCTGACTGATTATAATTGACAAACAACTATTACATAGAAGCAAAGCTTTGAACACAAAAGCCTGCATGTGTCAATGTAGTTGTCATGCATCTACAAAAGCCTGTATAGGGAGCAAGTACGGGGGTGGAAAATGCATGTCCTAAACCAGTCAGCAATTCCCATTATACATGGGATAAATGGGGACAAACACAGAGGAGGATGGGAGGACCGTGACCTTGAGAACGGCTGTAACAGCAATGTGTGCATGTGTAGCACAGTGTGGTCCTACATCTACGGTATAGGATCATGGCCTACTTTCTGTTGGTGAATAATAACTGAATGATTTACAAGGTCTAAGGTCAAAACTGCATGATGCATTATAATGCACACAGGTCTCCACATATGGAAGATCTCTAACTGTTATTTTCAATGTTAAAAAAAAAATAATCGTATTTTCCTGTTAAAATTCATTCATCCTTTTCTTAAAGACTTTTCTAACTTGCCAAATTTTCATTGTTTCATTGTTTCATCATGTGGCGAGAGATGGGGTACACAATGGCTGCCAGCCTGTCACAGAGGCAGACAAACTCACTCATATTTACACCCATTAGAATCACCAGTTTAACTAACATGCTTTCTTTGGATTGTGGAAGGAAGCCAGAGTACCTGGAGAGAACCCACAGAGGCACAACGAGATCATGCAACTGCGCTCAGTTCAAATCGCAGCTGGTGCATTTGAACCCAGGACCTTATTGCTGTGGGGAAACATTGCTAACCATTGCACCAGTGTGCAGACTTTCAATTTGTCTGCTGCACCAGCAGAAAGCGTGACCGTCTTTAATATTATGTATTATAATAATATCAGCGTGACACACAAACACACAGAAAACAACTGACAGCAGAAAGGCCTATAAAAAAATCGTGATGGGAATAAAGTCTGAATAGACAGATTTCCAACCAGCAATTGTCAGCATAGCTGAATAAGTCATAGTCAGTGCACACCTGGGCTCTTTAACTTTGATAAATTTTGCCAGAAAATGTGGTGGTAGGCTCCCCCATCTACCCATCATCTGTCATCATCAACTTCTACATTTTCCTCAAGAAGGCCAATTTAAATACTTAATTGGCTATTTTTCATCCTAAAACCTCTTTGTCAGTGAAAGCCTTCCAAGCTGGTGTCACATGAAAAAGCTAGAGAAAACATTTGGTTATTAGGAAGAACAGCACCGGGGCACTGTGTTCTACTCACCTCCCTTTGCTCATTTCCCTCTCTCCCTGTTGCAGTGTAAATTAGCAGGGTTAATGGCCAACTTATCTACAAGCTGACGCAGACAGAGGCAGTCAGAGAGGGTGAGAGAGAAAGATGGGCGGCGGATGGGGGAGTAATGGGCTCAAAAGAATGAGAGTTGTTCAAGGTTTGTGAACAGGGAACGCTCTGCTGTGGATGAAACAGGAAACACATCAGGACTAATTAACATCAATGCCAACGCAATACAACTTTTACAGACACACGCAGATTCATGCATGATCACAGATGCACTGTGCAGCTTTTAACAGCATACTAACCACATACACGTAGCATTCAGTAAACAGCACTCTTTACTTCTGCAAGTCCAGCCCATAGTATATTGCTGATGCCACTCATATCTGTCAGCACAGCTTAGAAAAATACAGGGAAAAGGTTAAAAATGTGTTAGCAGTTCATTTTGTTGGATAGAGCCAATATTTGTAGTAGAATGGTTAGATCACAACAATTTATCTCAAAGCTGCATGCATCAAAGCTGCTATTTTGCCTCATTATGATTATCAAAACAAAAAATCTTTCTCTGCATGGTGCGTTATTCATGGCTACTATAAACACATTACACACACAAAATTATTATTAAGGAGGGACTAGTGGAGAAATTGGAGAGCACTTATCAGATCTGAGACTCACATTAAGCCGTGAAGCAATCTGGGTGAGGTGCACAAACATCTACACTCTAATTTATAGAGAATTAAAAAGTCAAGTCTTAGTCGCATCTGCGTGTGTGTTTTTGAATGTCACAAATCTGCTGAATTTGAGTAAACAAATTGTTTGTGTCCCTGAAGGCAGACAGAGAGAAGAATTACATTTCTTCCCACGTGTAATGCGCAAAAAATGACATCTTTTATTCAATTTGAAGTTTTGAAGGCATTTAGTCCACTTTGCTTTCAGTCGTGGTGGAAAGCAGAAAGTTACCTACGATCACAAAAATCAACTCTCTTGGAATGATAAGCTGGTGTTTTCTGTGTTGAGGCAGGTTTTGTCTTGCAGCCTGGAACATGGTAATTGGATCATTCATGTTACCTGCACAAAATAGTATGAGGTCCATCTGCCCACACAAAAATAAGACCGGCGTCTATGCCACCTGTGCACCACGCTACTATGCATACCTGCAATGATATGTTCATCTCAAGCTCAATTTATATTCACAATAAAAATGCAACAGATATGGAAAAAAAAATTGACTCTTAAGAATATTCTTATCTGCTGGACAGATGGAGGTTAGTCATGATGTATTTTCCATGTCTCCCTCCTCTCATGTTCTTTATGCATCCCCAGACTTCAGTTATGATTGACTCACACCAACCCTGCTGTCGTATTCAAATAAAGAAACTTGTCTTCTCGTTTCTTTGAAGACGATGTTCCAGAACATTCTACGCTCTGCCACAGCCTGACAGGCTTAATGCCAGTAATGCATATGGCTCCATTCAGAGGTTTCTCTACGCCTGTCACTGGTGTCAGATCCTCATTGCTTTCAAATGACATCACACTGACCCTGTCAGAAACAAGCGTTTTCTAAAGGGTTAAGAGCCATGAAAAATGCTTTTCAAGATGAAGGGTTTTTGTGGGATTTGTTGTCCATGGAATCAATGGAATCTCACTGGCTTCTCGCCATGTTGACTAAACAGCACCACACTGAGTGCAAACAGCCAAGCACGCGGAGGCATCTCTCATTACAGACAATGCAGACAGCAACTGGTGGTTTTTCTTCAGTGCAGATATGTGACTTGATGCATTGTGGGAAAAAAGGTCCAAAATATTTACTATTTTTCCACAAGTACCAACTCAGCTCAACTCTATCAAATGCTCTCACTTTCAACTCCAAAGAGAGAAAGCTGAACCTGACAGTTTGGGTCAACCTCTCCAGCAGCCCAACAACTTTCTACCCTTCCCTGGTATTTCCCACTCCTCCCTCCTCTTGTTTCAATAACTTCAAAGGGAGCATGCTTTTCTTCTGCTGCCTCCCTGTCTGTGCTCTAGCCTCCGGTCCCAGGTAAGATGGGAAGAAATTAAAACAGAGAGAAGGTCTTTTTGTCTCTTAAGTAATGATCAAAGAAGTGCTTCATCCTCACAAGGACCTGCTGTGCTGTTTCTGGGACCTCTATTGAAACAAGTCATTTCCCACTCGAAGGCCTGTTTAGTCAAACACTAGGCAGGAAACTGTGTCGGTAATGTGAATCTTTCCAGGAGTATGACAATAATCCAGGTTGATTTTTTCATTTATGACAATTCTCTTTGAGAATAATCTGCGATAGTGACAAGCATTTCATTTCGGAAGCAGACAGAGACCAAGACAGACTGTGAGAGTGAGAGAAAGAATGGCATCCTGTATTGCCAAAGCCACTAGGTTATTGAATATCTAGTATTTCTCTGTGACAAATTGTCCTTCTCCATCCCTACTTATGAACTGTCAAAGACTACACGCTTCAGAACTGATGCATCATGGTCCAGATACAGGGTGTGTGTGACTCTGACAGCTGCCTTACCAGCATCTAACAGAGAGCATCACACCTTCAATTTCTGAGTGCCACTGACGTGTTTATGACCACACAAATACAAATACAGTGAAGACACACACACACACACACACACACACACACACACACACACACACACTTTAAAACAAGAATGCTTCATAAAAACACATACCTGTGCACGCATACACTCGTTCTCTAAAAACACACATACACAGCACATGCACACATGCTTTATAACACTCCGCAAACAGAAGCCCAGCTGGGAGAAGCAGATAAGACTGCATTTGGGTACAGAGGTTTAGCAGCTACTCGGGGACACACTGCAGCTTTTTCTGTAAGATTTTTATTGATTTTTTTAGGCCTGGACAAAGCAGAAATAGCAATGTCTTACTCTTACTTAAAAATGTTTCACTTGCTGCTATACGACAGTCCTTTCACAAAGTAAAAGAATGGTAAGAGACTGTAAAACCCATCAAGCTAAAAGACTCAAGGTAAGCTACCGTGCTATCAAAGCCAAAGTTAAACCAGGGCTCTACGAAGAATTCCTGCTAATACTGTCAGCCCATCCAAGCCATTGCCACGCCAGACCAAGGACAGTGCCTCTGGGGAAACTGCTGAGAGTAGATATAAAATTATTAGAAGCCCTTATGTGCTTACCAGAGCTTGAATTCTTTTCCTTTCCTTATATCACTTGGTTTGTGCCACCGTGAGGTGTGAATTTAAAGGGGAAAAAAAAAAGGAAGGGAGATATTTTCCTCTCTGTCACCAGCTAATGAAGTGAGGGAATTGTTAAGGTATGCAGAGTGGAAATCATGAGCACAAAAGTAAAGCAAAGGCATCAGGGAGCGAGGAAGAGAGCAAGACAGGAAGGAGAGGTGCTAGAGAGAGACTGGAATAGAGACTGACATCAAACAGATTGGACAATAATCCACAAATGGGTGTAGTGGAAGAGGTTTCAATATCGTTACTCAAGCAGAAAACACAACTTGTACTGACACCCATGAAATGATCTGTTTGCAAAATGGAATCATGGGAACATACTGCGCTTGCAGAAAAAAGAAAAGAAAAAACCTCAGCATGCAACAAATATTTGAACACAGTGAAATCACACCATTGGACACGGAGTCTGAAGGTACAAGCGCAGATCTGTGGGGCAAGGGAGTCGGTGTAAACGCTCGTGTTAAAAATATGTTTTTGAGACCAATCACATTTAGAGAAGCGTTCACGACAGCTTCAAATACAGAAAGTGGTGGGGGTGGTGGGGCGCCCTGGGATGACTACACCAAGGCTAAAAAAGTTGCCCCATTTACTAAAACTTGCTTAAGCTCTTAGGTCACACTCATTTGCATTATAAATCTGTGCTCTAATGGTAAAAGAGGATGAAGCAGAGAAATTATTTCAGAGCATTTCATAAGGATTGACCTGCAGCTAAAATGCAAAGGGGCCTGAAGGAAGTATGTGTGAGTGTGTGTGTTTGTGTGCACGTACGTGATCGAGAGGAAGAGTTCCTGCAGCCTCGGGCTTCTTTCCCTGTGCGTATGAGGACATCCAATAAAGTCTGAACTCTGTATGTATTAATTAACACTAGTTTTGTGCTTTTGTGCCTTCAGTTTAGTTTTTCGAGAAATATCCGTTTGTAACAGCTGACATTTAAAAAAGAAAATGCAACTAAGAGTTAAATATAACACTGGTTTGTGTTCTGCTAAAATAAACTAAAGCACTTGATTTGGTTTTGGGCCTATTGCAAACTCGTGTTGGCTTAAATAGGCAGGATCAGTTCCCCCTATGAGATTCGGGTAGTCTCTTCAAAGCTTAATCGCTCTCGCTATCTGCCTCTTTATCCCTTCAGTGCGAAAGAGAAAATCATTGACCAAAAACTTCTGCTGTGCTTCTCTGATTTATGTTGCCCTGTAAAAATGCCAGCCACTTTAATGACCCTCTGTTACCATCTCCTCCATCTCACAACTTTCACATCTTCAGTCAAGCTGGGACAAATGGGGAGAAAAAGAGGGAGAACAGCTCTGGTAGGTGGTAGGCATGCAGTGTTGGTTTGTAAGTGTGTGTGTGTGTGTGTGTGTGTGTGTGTGTGTGTGTGTGAGAGAGAGAGAGAGCGAGAGAGAGAGAGAGAGAGCAAGAGAGTAAGCGAGTGTGTTCCAGCTGCAGCAATAAGCCTGTTCAAGGACACCATGTCTTTTACACACATACACACTTTTCACACACAGCATTCACCATCTCAGATCTACCTCGTAGGGAAATTAATCACAGCTGGAAATAATATAAGTTAAATACATTTCTAAATGCCACAAGGACTAAATGAGAATATTAGGGAATGGGGAGTTTATGACTGATCAAACAGAAAAAGCCCAGAGTTTCTGATCTATATCACATTTATGTTTGTAATAAAATAAATAATTAAAGAAGAAAACAAGAAACTACAATTTGATACAGCCCACACGAAGCATGCACAATTAATAGAATCAAAGCTACTTGGAGACAATGAGTATTTCAATGTGATAACAGTCAGATGTATGCACTGAGAAGCACTTAACTTGCAACTCAAATAGTCCAGGGTGATACATCACAGGCGACCAGTTCATGTATTTATCAGGGTGATCCCAGCTGGCTGGGAGTTGAAATGATGGCTTCATTCATTGTCAGTGATGCCTTTTGTTTAAGGATCACAGATTACATTCAGCTATGTTCCAAGCAACATGCGTTAAGTCTGCATGATCATGATGTGGGGAGCCAGTGTGTGTGTTGTGTGGCATATTCAGCATGAACAATCGGTCAGGGTAACCTGGATTAATGCATCATTTGGACACACAAGGCACAGCCGGAGAGCAGGCCAGATTAAGCAGGACAATAGAGAGAAGTGACAGGAAAAGGGGAAAAAAAGGAGAGGGGGAGAAACAAAGAGTAGGACACAGAAGGATGAATACAGTGATAATAAAAGGAAGTGGATGAATTAGAGGTTAAAGAAACACACACACACAGAAATGGCTGTCCTCTAGCCAGAAGCACGTGGAAAGCCAAACTCGGGAAAAGCCGGATGAAAGAGGAGATAAAGTGACAATAGGAAAAGAAATGGAAAAAGTGAGAGGACAAATGAGAGAAGGGATGAGAGGGAGAGGGTACTTGTACCAGAGAAATTGGCAGATTGCTAGAAAGACTGTAAAAAAACACTTTGACCTTGGACTTTAAGATTCTGCGCTTCCACAAACAGACATAGATCTTGACAGCAGCAGAAACACACACAAGGACACCGTCAAACACACTATTTCCAAATGCTTACTAATATGTTTGGATAGATGTTTCGTTAATGTTATCGTGGCCGTCGGGCTGCCAGCTGTTTGACTGTGTGCTTTGTCTGCTCCAATAAAAGCCAAGTGAGTCTGAGTGCCTCTCGTGGTACCTTCTTAAGCCCTCACACAGTCAAAACAGGAAAACACATTTCACCCAATAAAACACATCCACAATAATAGCTCCACCACCTCCTGATTCAGTGCATTTCAAATGTATAAAGGACAAAGCAGGTCACCGTAGAAACCCTCACAAATACAAGCTGCGCTTTCATTAGCTGCCCCCACCCCACGCCAACATAGTCACCATACCGAACACTCGCAAATGCAGCATTTCTCAGGGTCAGTAGATTCATTATGATTTAAATCTTGCAGTGGCAGCACTTTTTTTTTTATTTTTATTCCCATTAACACAGATTCACATATACAAAAAAAACCAAACAATTAATTGAAAAAACAATTGCTCAGGCTCTTAACTTTTTCCACACACGTATACATGAACACGTAGAAAGTCTCCTTTGTTGCAGTGGATGACTGACGCTCCCAAGGTTTCGGCTCCCTCAAGGCCAATTCACAGAGTCAGTCCCCCCCCCTGTTCACCACCCCCGCATCACAGCTGCCCCTCTGAAGTGAGAACTCCAACCACCCCCGCCCACCTCCTGCTTTAAAGCGACTTTAATGCCGCAGGGGCACAAAAGGCTCACACATACATACGATGCCTTTAAATCTCTAAGCCACACCAGCCCAGTCAGAGAGGTCGGGCTAACCTTCAAGACACACTCTTTGGCTGCCCTAGTCATTCCTTCTCTCTGGTTTCAGGTCATCTCTGGTTTGTTGTGGACAGAAGCATCACCTCAACTAGAGATGGTGGCACTACATCTACCTATATAGCATGTAAAACGGAGCCACAGGTGGTGGCTCCAAGTATTTCCCAGCAAAATAAGGATTTTAATCTACCAAGGTGTTCTGTGGTGTCAGGCACAGAATTCTTAGCTGCAGATCTTTTCAGTCCGCAGACGTGTGGCTTCTATCAACCACTTTTTTCCCAGAAAATCCCACAGCTGCTCGATCATCTGAGATGATAGGAAATTGGAGATCAATAACTTGAACTCTTGTTCTCATAATCTTCAACAATTCATGAAGAAATAGGCAGTGTGGCAGTGTGCCTAACCATCTGAAAATGGCCAAAGACATCAGACATCATAAAGCTGTTTTCAACAGTGTTTTGGTACGAGGTCCAAACAAATGTCAGAGCATCCACACACTAGGGGCTTTCTTTCCTACCATCTCAGCAGCAGTCTCTCTTTTCAGCAATTAACTGAAATCAGACCAAATAGTAGACCAGCAAGTCTTTCCAAGTGGTGCCTAACTGATGTTACAGTCACAGTGTTTGTCAAAGCACCTGCTACAGCAGTCAACTACTTTTTTCTGTGTCCTTCCTGCAGCCTAATAGATGCCATCATTTTTCCGGTGTCTTTGTAATAAGATGATCGTTCCCCGGCATTGATTTTAATTCTGTTTTACTACCAACAGATGGTTAAAGTGCACCATCAATGTGAAAACAGCAACATGAATCGCTTACAAATGGGAGGTTGGAATGTAACTGGGTTTGCTTGGATTGACTCCTTAGAAAACTTTGTAAGTTTCAAGT
Source organism: Haplochromis burtoni (assembly GCF_018398535.1). NCBI lineage: Eukaryota > Metazoa > Chordata > Actinopteri > Cichliformes > Cichlidae > Haplochromis > Haplochromis burtoni. Next base: position 154,412 of record NW_024582620.1, on the reverse strand, counting down.
GTCTGCAAAGCACTTTAATCCTAAATGAGAGTTGTTGAGAGTTATTATGAAGGGAAGTGCTATGGCAGAATTTGGCTATCAATGAGTGCTTTCAGTTTAAGGACTGACAGACTTTTCTTGGTTCATTAAAAAATATATATAAATATAGTGCTGCTCCTTGTCACTAATATCTGTTTGCCAGGGTCATAGATATACTTCTTGTTAATATAAACTGAGCTTACCAAGGTTATGCTGGTAAAAAAGTAAAGTTACCCAACTATTAAAGCATCTTTGAAGGCTTAACATTACCGATGGTTCTAATCAACAAAATTACATTATAAAGCATTGTAAAAGTTTGAAGGTTGACTATCAGTCAGCATGCCTATGCACTTTTAAGGGCATATAAACAAGGGTTTGTGTGTATACCACACACACATAGAGTACTTCCCCTTTCGGTATCTGCTATGAGATTTTCCCAAGCCTGAGGTATTCAATGACCCACTTTCTCATACATGGTCATTCACACTCCATGCTCCTAAAATCGCCCTCTGTATTTTAATCAAACCCATCTTTTCTCTTGCTTTTCATATTTAATGCCAAAAGCTAGCCTCCTGAACCTTCTCGACCTCTCTAAACTGCCAGCATCCCTCAGTGCTGCCAGTTCTACACAAACACACCTCTCAGTGACTGACACTTCCACTCAGCCCATACCAGCGGGAAATCCTGGAGCAGCGTTTAAACGCTTGGTCAAGCTCTATCTGAGTGTGGTGCTATGGGCTTGACAGGAATCAACTACAGGGCTCTACAGTTCAGCAACACACATACGCAGCTGCCACTACCAACTCCCACCACCTCCCCACAGCGCTGACAGAAAACAATCTGCAACCAGATGATTCACCTCCATTAGGCTGCAGTATAATCGTGAAAATAGCGATCCTTCAAGTGCATTGATAGGGTGGCTTGTCAATCAATGGCGATGAGGAACAACAATAACAAAAAAAAGAACATTTTAAAATCAGCCTGGTGTTAGAAGAATTCTAAAAATCTTATATATTGGCGAATGTGCAGGATTCTCATGGTTGCTTAGCTCATCTGATACTGAAATGATACTCTGCAGTACTTAGTTGTATTCACCCTGTCTTCACCCTTATCTTAGCCTTCCTAAGCACCTCACTGATCCATACTGCCTGCGGCTATACTGTGCATGACTGTCTGTTAGTTTGTGCGTGTGTGTCTCTACCTTACGGATATATGGGTACGCATGTGTGTGGCGTGGGCATTCATATGCCAGTCCCTAGGTGTGCTTGTCTAACTGCTTGAGTGTGTGTCTGTGCATGATTGTTATGTCAGTTTGAGGAGCACCAAGGGACCACTCAGGAAGAAGCGCCCGGGGCACACACACAAAAACACATACACTCTCCAGCCTAAAGTGCAGCACAGCTTGGTTTGTAGGAATACAGGGTCCCCATGCTAAGCAGCATCCATCTTTGGAAAAAAAAGGGACAGGTTAACACACACAGAGGTGTCCGGAACATAGCATAATCAGCATGCTGATCAAAGCATTTAACTCTAGCTGAACCTGGCTCAGTCAGAGTGATGTTTTAAACATAAATCTGTCTTCCTTTGGGGGAGGAGGGGGTGATGGTGCTAGAAGAGCTCGATCCGTCTCCCTCTTTGTATGTTTTAACCTTTATTATCTCTTCTTGTATTCTTACAGTTACAAAAGCAAAAACAGGTTTAGCATAATTAATAACATGCCCTTCCTCATAGTGAACAATTTACTTTAAGTTATACTGATGATAAAACAATTGATAAACAGGTGCCACTCAAAAATTTAGTTTTTACAGGTTTAATCTTATTAAATCATTAATTGAATTCATTTTTTCCATCAGTCTACTTCAGCATGCCATACACATTTTTTATTTATCCTAAATAAATAAACAAATCAAATGTGTTAGTGCTCACGTTACATTTTGCTAACCTTTCTTTGTTGTCTGACATGTACACTGCAATGAACCTGTTCATATGATAGGGCATGGTTGGCCTTTACCTCTTTCCATTTCATTGTGTTTAACCTGATCACATAGTTCACTGGCTATCTTGCACCAATAGGCCAACTGTAGCACATACACACAGGTCTGTGACATTAATGAGTTATCACAGTTGATAGAAAGTGAGGGGGAAGACAGAGTCAAGAAGAAGCTAGGGAGAAAGACACCCAGTGCGGCAGGAAGGAAGGGTAAGTCAGTGTTGCCTCTTTTTAAAGGCAAATGTGCCCCAGTCCCTATTGTTTCCCGGCTGACAGGCAGCTATGGAGGGGGGCAAACAAGGGGGGTGGGTGGGTTGTCATCCTGGGGATTCACCACCTCTGAGGGGGGTGGGAGAAAAACAGAAATACAGAAGCAGAGGTTGAAAGGGTATAGGCAACATTCAAAGTGAGTGAGAGTGTCTTTGTGTGTGCACATCTTCTGACAGTAAGTGATTCAGAGAGGAACAGTGATGACAGTAATGACTGTTCTAACCCAAAAAAATTAATGGATGCCAGACTATTATTATTGCTGTGCCTGCAACAGAGTTTTAATGTGCACACGTGCATGCACATATGAGCAACGCATGTGACCGTGAGACTGACACCCATTTTTCAGAATGACCTCAGTCAGACTCAGACCAATGTATAAATCCAGCCTCTCTCTTCGTAGTAAGTAATGGCAGGCTCAGAAACAGCCTGAATATGCATTTGTAGATATGTAGGCATAAATAAAAGATGATGTAAAACCAGAGACTAAAGAGCGAGAAGCAGAGTGAGCGAAACGGTGGTAGAGAAAAGTAGCTGAATACTTGTTTCCCAAGAGAATCACTGAAACACAGAGACATGCTCGTGATTTTGACCTGACCTTTGAGTAAACTCTGGCATTAACAGAGTAAGGCCAGCCAGCTCTCAGTTCTATAAAACACTGGGTTTAGTCCATATACTTAAACACTTCAGCTGTTAAAGAATAATGCCGGGCAACAAACTACGTAACATTATGACATGTAAAAGTTCTACTCAGTGTGTTCAAATAAACACTCCACATAAATAGTCTATTCCCCAAAGAGCTATTAAAGGCCTTCTAGTGGTTAGTTAAAAATCAATAGAAAGCTAACTTCTGGGTTTTATTCAAACACTACTTCATGGTTTATTCTGACAGTAATGCTATTTAAACCTTCTTTATCGCCACATATCTTCCCCCCCCTAGAAACCATTCACTGTGTCCCAGCATGATTGAAATTTCCTATCATACCTCACGGCAGATTAAAATACTGCACTTAGAAATATGTGTCCCAATGTGAAATTGGTACTCGAGTACAACAAATGAAAAAAAAAAAGAAAAAGTAAAGGACATTCTGTATTTTATCATTTCTTATTATCTTTCAAATGTGGCATAATAGTAGGCTGTGTTGCTATGACAGACCACAGGCTTTGAGAAATGAGCAGCAAGTGAATATTTTGTGTGAAATGACTGGAAATAGGCAATGATCATCTTAGTCACAGATATTTTAGTTCCTTTGTGTTACGTGCGTTGGTGAGAATATATAAAAAGCGAGGCATCACAGACACAGAGAGCTTGGTCAGATCGCCCAGCCGTCTGTGTTTCTATAATCTGTAATTGAAACCAGTGAATCACTGTAGGGAGTTAGTGTCCTGTGTTCATCTAAAGACTCATCACTGAGGGAACAGAAAGAGAAGAAAGAGGCGAGTTTATGAGCGTCTTACAAATGAGGTAGCTGTTATTAATGAGTCGACAGCAGGGTAACAGCAAGAACCAAAAAAACAATATATATTTACACACTTAAACAGCACTGTCCACTTTATTAGGTACACACATTCAACTGCCTGCTAACACAAGTCTCTAATGAGCTAATCATAGGTATGTAGATATAGTCAACAGAAATGGATGAAGTTCAAACCGAGCAACCGAATGGGAAAGAAGGGTGATTTAAGGGACTTTATATGTGGCATTATTGTGGGTGCTAGACTGGCTGGGGCTGGTCTGAGTATTTCAGAAACTGCTGATCTACTGGGATTTTCCCCACAAACCTACCTCTAGGGTTTAGAGAGAATGGTCTGAAAATATCCAGTAAGTGACAGTTCTCTAGGTAAAAATGCCTTGTTGATGCCAGAGGCCAGAGGAAAATGGCCAGACTGCTTCGCAATGACAGGATGGCAAGTAAACCAAATAACCACTCATTACAACCAAGGCATGCAGAAGAGCATCTCTGAATGCAAAGCACTTCGAATAGTGAAGTAGATGGGCTACAGCAGCAGAACACCACACTTGCAGCCACTCCTGTCAGCTTAGTGCCCGAGGCTAAAATTCACACCGAAGATTGAAAAATTGTTGCCTGGTCTGATCGGTCTCAATTTCTGCTGCGACATCATTTAAACACCGCAGCCTGCCTGAGCACTGTTGCTGACCATGCCCGTCACCTTATGACCACAGTGCAGTGTACCCATCATCTGATGGCTGTTTCTAGCATGATAACACATCAAATGGCCTACCACGTCACCCTATCATGTCAACATGGAATGCAATGCAAAGCCTCTGAGCGGTGCTTCTAGCACCTTGTTTAACCTGTGCCACAAAATATTAAGGCACTGTGAAGGCAAAAAAAGGGGTAAAAAAAACAAAACAAAACCGATAATAGCAAAAAATACCTAATAAAGTGGCCAGTGAATGTATATACTGTAACTGTGTTCAGAGCTAGCTGAACACACTTACACAGTTAATCGGTTTCTTGCCCTACAACCATTCCATATTGTACCACACAGACTTTCTCAATGTCAGCTTGTCAGTGAATACTCTGAGGGCCTGACTCCATCTGACTCCTGACACACACAGGGCCTGCCACCACAAGGCACACACACACACACACACACACACACAGACCTCTGCACTCAATTCCCCCCTTTCCTTCAACATAGGCTGCCATGGTGACATCAGTCAGCCTGTTGGCATGGTGACCCTTCCATCACCAAGTCAGGTCACCTTGGCTCACCCGAGCACCCTACCGGGAGGGTTTTGCAAGTGTTTAATGCGTATATCTGTGTGTGTGTGCGCAAGGATGCTTATCTGGCACTTTTCCAAACCTTGTGGCGCTGTGCCACAACTACCCTCGCTCTACCTGGGCCGCCTGTCTTCTTCTTCCTCTATTTCTTCTGTTACTCGGTTCATCTTTTCACAGCTTTTAATAGATGTCTGATTAGTGAGAGAAGATTACAAACTGTTTTCACAAAGTATGCATAAAATAATATAATGTAATTATACTTATTTGTTTTTATGGGTGCTATGCGTCAGGAAAATGAATTGTGGAGTCATGAATGTGGAGTGCTTCTCAGTAACGTTGCATAACAATACAAAGGGCAGCCATCTGCTTCACCCTGGCCCCTGGGTTAGCAACGGGACCTAATCCACTACATTGTTTGTGTATTTACGTGCATGCATAAGGGTGCGTGTGTGGGTGTGCCTGCATGTGTATGTGTGTACGCCTAATCTGCCGGTGTTTTCATAGCACTCGAGTGGATAGCTGGTAATCTCACAGGGCTGGGCCTGAGTGAGATTTAATCCTTGCAGCTAGCCACCATCTCCTTTTCTCTCAGGCCTTATCCATCTATTTTCTTTCTTGTAAAGATGGTTTTCTTCTTTTTCCTCCAAATAGTTTACCTTTTACTTTTCCTAAGTGTTATATCCATGATGATATTCTGTTCTTATTCTGCACTGATCTGAATTCCCATTAATGGTCTGTTTTCTTCATATATTAGAGTGGTTTTCTCAGAATATTTGTATTGTCAACATGTCAAATGTAAGAAATAGCTTCTTTTCTCTGGTTTAGATCTAGTTTATTTGGGGATTTTTGTGGAAGGACAAAAATCTAAGGTTGTCTAAGGAAGTAATGTGAAGACAGACCCTTGGACTAAGACATTTAAGTGTTGCATTTTTGGCAGGTTTTTGGGTGTTGGGGGCTACCAAACTATTTATAACTTAATCAAATCAGTTACTGATATGTTTATTGAGAATTTAATAAATTCTCAATAAACTTGGAACCTCTTGCTGTGAGATGCTGACATGCTGTCTGAACTCACCAGGTGTGCCGGCACACGCTCCCTGCTAATTTATTGTCATTGCATAAAGAACAACTAGCATAAGAGAGTTTATGAGTGCCTTACCAATGAGGTAGCTGTTAATAATGAGGCGACAGCAGGGTGACAGCAAAATTTTAAAAACATATCAGCAATAAACTGCGATCGCTGACAATTTCTGTGACATCTCAGAGATCACATGGGCCTTTGATGACATAACCGTCCTATCAATTATAGCTAACCCCCAAGTGTAATGTGGCCTGGAGTTTCAAAGCCCCAGTAACAGTTATAAGAATGAATGAATGAATGAATGAATGAATGAGGTGCATCATCAAAGCCAGCAACAACACACACACACACACACACACACACACACACACACACACACACACACACACACACACACACACACACACTGCTAGTTACCATGGTGACCATATGACTATAATGATGTCCAGCAATGAGGGTAACCAGGTATAGAAGAAAACAGTATGCACACATGCGCGCACACTAACACGCAAACAGGCGCATGCACAGTATAAAAATAACCAGCACTCCCACTCACTCACCCGCGTGTACTTCTGAATAAAGCAACTCAACAAAAAAAAGCAGAATCTTTTTGCACTCAAGTGTGGTGTAAAGATATATCAGTGTTCATGCGTGGGGGAATGTATGCATGGATGGGTAGGTGGGGTAAGAGGGTGACTGAATACAAGCCAGGTGGGGGTGGGGCTGGTGGGGACGTCAGCATCGCTGTCTTGATTGGAACCTCTTGCTGTGAGATGCTGACATGCTGTCTGAACTCACCAGGTGTGCCGGCACACGCTCCCTGCTCGGTTTGCTGCTTTGTGTGTGTCTGTGTGTGTGTGGATGCATGTGCGTGCGTGATTATATTCAGGGACTCTGTGACAGATAATCCTTTGCATTTATCCACATATGCATTTTCCTCATTGACTAACCCATGAGCCAAGCTACAGGCAGTATATTTGTGCATTAGTCTGACAGGCCAGCCAGACTCTCTCTCTCTCTCTCTAACACACGAATGCACGCACACGGTGACAGCATTATACGTACACAGCCCACCAACAATGCCATCTGTGTGGGCAACCCTTATGTGACATTTCTGACAGTTAAGGAGGCTTGAGATGACAGCACTCGTGCATGCACAAGACATATACACCAACACATGCAGAATTCCTCCTCCTCTCTGCTTTACAACTTATACAAAAAGACTCAGGGTCACTGATAGAAGCGCAACATTGGCAGTTAGAGGAAAGAAAGCTTTAAAAGGAGGCCAAGGGAGTAGGCAGGTGGTGTTTGTACCTATTGAGCACACAACATTATGTGCAACCAGGCCTTTCTATTTCAGTATTAGGCAGAGCTACAGAATACAGACATTTAAAAAGGATTTGGGGAGATAATAATACTGATGGAAGGGAAGAAATTCATTTACAGCCTCATCGATTGTGTGCAAAGACTAGGATTAGGAATTAAAGATAGGAGAGAGGCAAGTAAGGAAAAAAAACTGAGGGTTGCTCACTTTGGACTTTAGATTTAAAGTCAGAGGAAAGAAATAATAAGGTTATAAGAATAAAGATACTTAGAGAAGGAGGCTGCTATGAGGGGATGAAGATACTATAGGTGAGAAAGTGGAGAGGGAGTGATGGAGGGAAGGGGTCATTCTTGAACTCCATTTCATTAACTTCACAGCGATAAGCGAGGATATAGTAGAGACCTAGGCTAGAGAGGGAGACATGTTAACCGATGATCCCATTAGGCTGAAAAGGGGTAATACAGAGAGATGGAGGAGGAGAGGAACAGCAGGGTGACGCTGAGAGCTGCAGAGAAAATGGTGAGGGAGTTTGAGGACAGGAAGGAGGAATTGGAAAGGCAGGGTAAAAAAAAAAAAAAGGAGAAGCGGATGGAAATGAGGGAGGGGGTGGAGAGAGCGAGGAAGAAGTTGATGGAAAAAACCAAAGCAAGTGGTGCAGGAAAAAGCACCTTTGAAAATGGTTGATAAAACCCATTAAAAAGACTTCAGCTCTTAGTTCAGTCTCACCAGTGTGCTGAGCTGAGAATGTGGATCCAACTCGGATATTACCGCAAGCTTGGGGAATATGGGAAACCCCTATTAAGGCAAAGCGGCCAGTGGTTTTAATATGATGGGGATCATTTGCAATGTTTGGTTGGAAACATGTGAGCACTGAGGCATTCTGAAGCTATTACATGTCCAAATAAAATAATCATAGACTAATGTGGCGTGGCTTAATTAACTTGTTTTGCTAACTGGCTGAACCAATATAAATGTAGGCCATTATTTGTATTATTATAATTGGGCTAATCACTCATCCAGATTATTAACATTCAAAGAACTTTTGAAGTTAAATATTGTCTTGTCATCAGCTTCTGCTTTGCCATTGTGGATGTTGGGTTGTGCCACAATGGATAATGTGGGTTACAAGATTTAATATGCCAAATGGACTGCAATGTGATAAAGGCTTATATATTATATGATAAATTGACGAAATCAAACAGGGTTGTTTCAGATTACAGGGTGAACGGCTAATAGAGGCTTTAAACTTTCCCTGCAATACACTCCACAGCTAAATGAGGTAATATATCATTGAATAATTTGCCAAATATTTAACTGCTTGAATAACTAGATGTTAGAAAGAATAAGGGCTAGCCTTGGTAGAGTGCTTTACAATGCTACCAATTCTACTTCTGCTGAATGTAATTTCTAAAGAGAAAAGTTTAAGGTTATGATGTGGCATTGTGTAAAAAATAATAAAGTGAAAGAAGAAAAAAAAACATCAATTTACTCATCACGCTGACTATGAAGAGTAAAACTGGGTCTCCTCAGCAGTAATAAGGTTAGCCATGTCCCATGGGGACAGCATATTGAGGAGAAGAATCTGATGAAGGTTAAGCCCCAACGACCCCCACTTTAATCACTGTCATTAGCACCACAGGCAACTCCACTCTGACCCCATCACCTCAGGGCCTCAGAGATTAATCACATACAAGCTATCACTGTTATATCTATGCATATGCTTGCTCACAGAGTAACAATGCGGTGTATGCGTATTCATACATGATGAACACTCCCTGCATGCGATTTGGTGTTGCAGAAATGAAATTTTACACATGCGTCCACATAAACAGAAATGGATAAAATCCACTTAAAACTGAATAGTAGCTATGTTTGACATGAGGCTCTAGCCATTAAACCGAGACGACACCCACAGGGAGACCACTAATCACTCTGTGCTTATATAACACCAACTAGATGGAGGACCCTCATCCCCAATCTCCACCAACCATGCTTAGCCTCTCCATAAGACTTCAGAGACTGCCTTGTGTGTGAGGGGCATGTAAAGGCAAGATCAACATCAGGCTGAGAGCCTGTGTGAACCCGAATAGGCCTGATGCGAGTGCTGGGAATCGGTTAATGAATCGCTCCGTAGTCTGGACACATAACTTCGGGCCCCGGGAGAGGGCCTCGGTGAGCTCTCTGTACTCATCTCTCACCTCCATGCCCTCATACATGGGACTTCTCATACGTGACATAAAAACTGCTGCAGTATAATTCACAGGGAACAAGAGCACTTCATTAAAGCGATCTTCAAATGGGGCAAGGGCAGCAGAGAGGGTCTACTCCTAAAGTCAAACAAGACAAAGGGGGGTAAATTAACTACTTCTTTTAGACGAGTGAGAAAATTAAGTACATGACGAATGAAGAGGTTTTTCTTAAAGATCAACATTCTTCTCACGATGCTGGTCTGACGTACAGTCTACCGTCTACTGTACATGTTTTAGAGAGGGAGCAGCGAGGTGTCCATGTGCAGCTCAGCCTGTTTATAGCGCGCTTAGAGCACAGAAAATGTGACTTTTAATTAAAAGGCCAGGCTGATTTAGTGTTGTACTCCGTTAGAGACAGCGATAGAAAGAGAGGGAGAGGGTGATCGGGGATGAAGTGTAAGAAGAGAGGAGACGCAGACTAAAGCAAACACACACCCAGCCAACAGGCACATCTCTCGCTCAGGTTTAATGAGCCTGATCTAGCCTGGACCCCTTCATCGGCTGCTACGATAAACTCTGGAATAACAAATCATTACACAGGCTCGAATTATGTCCGCATGCAGGTGCGTGGAAATGTATTCACGAGTCTGTCAGTCTCTCGTTTCGCTGTATCCGTCAGTGCCGATACACAGAAACACACATACAATGAGCACCTCCAGGTAAAGGTTAGAATATTTCATAAAGTCTCATTACGGAGTGAATATAAGAGGCTGAGGTATAATGACACTGGTGAAGACAGAGTAATAAATTCAGGTCCCTTGCAAGGCTAATCAGCTCAAGTTGTACAGACACAGTCACAAGCTTAAGGGCATCAGAAACGTGAGTGAACAACATCAAGTAATAATGCGGTGCAGTTCTCACTTCTGTTTTATGCTGACAAACATATGAAATGCCACGCATTACAAAATCTCAGATACATAAAAAAAACTTTAATGAGAGATAATAAAATGTGAGAAGAGGCCACATTAAAATTACACGCACACACTTTAGTCTTATATCATTGTCCAATTACTATTAGTGTCTTCCCTTGTGGTTTGTTACATGAAGTATGAGGATACATTCAGCTCAGATCAGTCTTTACAAGCAATTACCAGCACTGGCCCATAAAGCCAACACAGGGTATGCGTCTTTCATTAGATGCACTGTGATCGCCTCGGTTCACATCAAATTAACCCATTTACGCACACACATGAATGGCTGTGTGTGTGTGATTTACTATTTTTAATGTTACAAATGGGGTCTTTGGTGTGTTACAGTGAGAAAGATGTGGAAACTGAGCTGGAAAAGAAGGGGAGGTGGTAATCTTATAAGAGTTAATGCATTATGCAAGGTTAATCATATATACATAGATCAAATTTCATTGTATATTAAGCCACGGCCACTATAGTGTGCAAAAATGAAAGCCTGATGTAATGTATGAGAATTTTTACATTCATGCTTGCTTGTGTGGGTTAAAATTTATGTGCATATTATGTGCAGATTGGCAGGTATATACTGCAAGGGGAGTATATGTAAAGATTTAATTGAATTCCTTCTGCTACTATGCAGGCCCACAGCACTCTGGCTTATCCAGCCCTGAATTGCAGCCAGTGAGATCTAATCATGCTGCATGAAATGAGCCCTACCTGAGCAGAATGGCAGTGCGAGGTCTGAAGGCTGCAGGGGAATACCTCCATTAGGCACAAAGCGAGGAAACGAGGGAGCAGGAAGAGGAAGGGTCAGAAAGGGAGACTGTTGCAAGACATGTACGGACAGAGTGTAATGGACACAGACATACAAGAGAACAGGAATGAATTCTGAGGTTACAGGTGAAATGAATTTGGAGATTACAAGTGTAAGAAGGATAAGTTCAGCTTTATTATTTATCCGTTGAAATCCTCGGTAGTAATTTTAAATATTTTAAATGAAAGCTTCACCAAAGCCTTTCCTTCAGTGGTTTGGTCCAAGTACTGTCATTTAAATGTTTCCCAAAAGAGATATTATATAAACTCAAGGTAAACTTGTACTGTCTGCACCACAGCAGACGAGTTGAAAGAGTATCATATACGGACAGTAACTGTCATAATGATTATAATAATGTACCCATGAGTCATGCGGTGCCACACGCCAACCTGCATATGCCGTCAGCTTTTCTACAACACGCAGCAGTGTCTGCAGAGCCAAATGGACACGAACACACTGTTGACTCACAATCGTGCTCTCATTCCACACCCTGTAATGCATCAAAACAGCACCGAGGATAGAAAACACAGCTGACCAATCAAAATAACAACTTATTTGGGCTTGGCCACAATCGTACCCCTGGCATGTGAAATTACACATGAAGAGTGTGTGTCTGTGTTGCTATGTCTACTGACTCATCACATCATAGCAGTGAGAAGATACATGTGCAATTTACAAATATACAGACTGTATGAAGACTGTATCCAACGCGTCTTCACTGACAGTTAAGTTCTTGTGAGGTGAAACGGAGGACAGAAGTGAAGAGTAGAGGAACAAGCCTCCTAAATATCCTACGGGCATGAAGAAGTGTGTGTACATGTTTGTGTGTCTTCAGGCTCTGTACCAAGAGCAATCCTTCCTGCTGTGGATGCATTTCCACCACTGATGCCATAGAAGCTCTGCTGCAGCCACTCCTGTATAACTAAAAGAAAAAGAAAAAAAAATCCACCACAGTACTGCTACACAGCACATTCCAGTCTCTGTGTGTGTGCTCGTGTTTGTGCACCATGTGCAACTGTGCATCAACGTGGTTGGTGTGCATGCTGGATTTGAATGATAATAGAGGCACTGACCCTGAGAGACGCTTTACTGCTGTGACTCTTTTTCTCACCCAGAAACTCTCTCCTTTGGCAAGGCTGTACCCCCCTTCCTCTCTGCCCCTCTCATGTTCACCCCTGTCCCATGAGCTACAGCTCTCAGATGCTGTTATGTATCGACAGAGAGCTTGTGAAATGGGAACACGCAGTGCACACTAAAGCTCCAGCAGTCAGACCAGTCTACACACTCTCACATACACACACAGTGGCATAACACACAGCAACAGCCACCGCAGAAGTAAGCTGCTCTTAGCAATGAATAAACAAAGCCAACTAGCTGGGATCGAAAGATGAAACAACCAATGACTCCATCGCTTTTTTATTTTAACAATTACCCCACAAACTGTCTAATTTGTAAAAAATAAATAAATAAATAAATAAAAAAAGAGTGTGAAAAGGGAAGTGAGACATAAGGTAAGAAAGCAAAATTGCAAAACTTTAAAAAAAAGATAAAGATCTGACACCAACAAAAGTCGGGCTCCTTTGAGGATATTTTTTCATCAGTATTGAATAGATTCTATAGGGCTTCTATTTACTTCGTCTGACTCAGACTTTAAGCCTGTTGAAAGAAAAATAGAGCTATTCATTTTCAACTGCAACATAAATGTGAGTTTTAGAGTTAATAATCTAATTATATGAGAATTAATTTAATATTTCCAGTCAGTTCATATGAGAACATTAACAAAGGAACAAGCAGTGCAGTGGTAATGATGCATAATAAATAGCACCTAATCTTTAGTCTAATGCTGTCCCCTATTAATTGGTGTTAAATAATAATAATAATACAGGGAGAAAGCTAAATTCTGGTTGGTGCAATGTCCAAATAGGAAAGCTTTCTGGTGGCATTAAAAGATTTATGCTGAAATACTTTTACAAACTAGCACAGTACTGCAAGGCCACAGATTTTGAGGAAAGTAGCACTGGATGAACCAACAATTTAGGCCAAAAAAGGGAAAAAACACATTCAAAACACACATTAACTACAGTAGTAAAGTACTGACATTTAGCTGTCACTGAACTGTTATTTCACAGCAGAGCTACCGTAATCTACATTTCCAGCTGAACACTGGAAGCCACAACAAACAACAATCAAAGCCTACACACAAAATAACTGAAATAAACACCCCTATACTTCTAAAGTAGTAATTTAACCGAATCTTTGAGCAAACCAAAGCAAAGATTGTGCAAAAATATGAAGCAGATTGTTTTTGTTTTTTTTTTACCTAAAATGTATGAGAATAATACAGTTTCTGAATTTTCCCAATAATTAGTTACACTGTACTAGACTCACTGTCATCTCAGATCAGTTTTCATCCTAATTTGTAGTCATGACAGAGGATGTGACCTGGCAGCAGGCTCAAAGCGCTGACCCCGTCTCTGATCGAGTGGCAACACAAAAGAAACTGTTTGTTTTGGCCGAACAACTGTGGTACACCTGTGATCCAGGCCCATTATCAAACCAAACCTGTCCTCTTCCCTCTCTCGATAAATAACAGTCACCTTCATCTTTCACGCTGGGATAAAATGAGTTGAGCTCGCAAACATTGTGATAAGTCTCTTAAGTCCGGCCAAGTGTTAGAAGTCAGTGTCAAAGAGACAAGAAGGCAGTGCAGGTTCCCGGTTTGTGACCAGTCATGCTCATCTAACCTAATCTTATTGAGGCCTGTCTGCTTCACTTCACATGCCGAGCCACGTCTCAGGTGTTTCGTGGATGACATTGTGCTCCATATCCTAAAGAGCTGACAACAGAGCGCGTGGCAGTGGAAACTCTGAATGCATCACAATTACCCTGCCCCTGCCATCTGGGATGCGCTTCACTCAGTAAATGAGCGCACATTTTCATTCATGTATTTTTTTTTTCTTGGAATGCAGTCCAAAGGGAGTTGCCAGCAGGTCTGCAAAAGCAAAGGCACCAGTTCGTGCAAATTAATAGTCATTCATTCAGTGTATTCATACTGGAAATTCAATTATACTTCAATAAGCAAAACTTTCCAGGCTAGCTGACTTTCTTAATGGCAAAGCACCCCAGGTGAATTAGCCAGCTTGGCTAAAAAGAATCCTAAAATGACAAACACGACTCTTTCATTTATCTTCACACTTGATTTCCAATGTATTCATTTAGTACACAAAGGCTTTTAGTGTGCATCTGCTGATATTTGTTAGTTAGTTAAAAAGAAACAGGAAGATTCACAAAATTAAATATACCACTTAAAGCTTGCCGCAGTATAAGCATTTTAAATAATGCTACTTAACATTTGGAATCTTATAAAATTTAATTTTAAAAAAATATCTTTAAATTCACATCCTGCATTAACGTGATGTGTGTGTTTTTTAAAACGCTGCAAAAGTCAAGGTCAGTGGCCCACTCCTCTACTTTTTAATGGATAAGGTACAGCGCGACAGACAGCATTGGAGGGGGGATGAGCGCAGAGATTCCCCCCTGATCTGAGGACAGCGTGCCAAGGCTAACTGAGCTGACAGCAACTAAAGCCGAGGCTCCCCACATGTGCTAATCTCCCAGATTTAAATGGGAACACAGCACACAGCGCAGAGCACAGAGCAGGGCAAGCCGGTCTGATCCATGACCGTATGTCTGAGCACACGCGCGAGCACACGGCCAACACACACATGCAGCATTTCTTCAAAACAGTCGTTCACAGACTCTTTTTCCAGAGGCATGTAGCAGCGAGGCAGGGAAACAGAAACAAAGACAAGCTTGCGAAAAGCAGCGGAGGACTTTGCAGCATGACTGTTACGATGCTAACTTCAGATTGCAGCCACTTACAGAGCTAGAAAGCGAGAGGAATGAGAGCAATAGAGACAGCATGAGAGACAGTAAGAGGAGAGAGTTAGAGAGAGAGTATTCCCTTTATTTCTTCATGAGGGAAGACTGGGAACCAGCAAGAAGCAGGGAAACCATGACAACCAGACAGCCAACCTTGGCAACCAACCCGGTGTTCTCACAGTCAGAGCCAGACAGGCAGCTCAGCAAGGGTTAATCTGAACTGGGAGAGGAGAGAGAGAGAGCGCGAAAGAAAGAGAGGCTGGCTGATTAAGACAACTGCTGTGCGCACAGACGTTTAATACATTATAGTGTCTCCTAAATGCTCCAAGTTAACACAGAACAAAAGATGTGGCAGCTGACTTGACTGACTGAAAAGCTGACTGGCAGCATCAAACATTCACAGAGACTGCGGCTGGTAGAAGGATGTTTAAAAGCCGAACAAGAGGCATGTTTTACTGAACAGCGACTTTGTTTGAACAGTGCAAACAAAATCAAGTATAAATGTAACAGTTTTTGCACCGTGAAAAGAAAAATGGTACGTTTCTGCTCGCATTCTCAGTGCTGCGTTGCAAAACTAGCAGTGTGAAATTTTAAATAGTGCGAGACGATAACACATTACACGAAACACAGAAGCTGAGCAGAAGTGGGGACCTCAGTGATAGAGAGAAAGATATGGACAGAGTGAACAGATATTGTTTGCGTGGGTGTGTATGTGGCCCGCTGTAACTCTGGGAAAACAGACCGTAGCATCACGTCGCCCTAACCTGATTCTCCATGCTATGTAATGTAACAGAGATGTAGTGACAGCACATGCACTGAGTTAGGTTGAAAACCAAATAGGATGTGATGGGGCCTGTCCAAAAAATACACACAATAAATAAACACCCTCATTCATGATCAGCCACAGAGACTATTCCAGCACTCCCGCTCTTTATTCACTGTCCTCCCATTTAAAGACTGAACCCTTTCCTGGCCTGGAGGTCAGCAATAGAGAGATGAAAATCAGGGAGGAGGGGAGAATAATGAAGAGAATGATCGATACTTTGCCTTAATTAATAACCTCCACTTCAGTCAGAACATTCACCACAGCTTCATGCTCTCTCGGTTCAAGGTTCCTCCTTCCCTTTGCCCCCCCTGCACCAGTTCTCCACCTCTTTCCTCGTCATTAATCTCTGAAAATCGTTGGCTACATACATTCCTCCCAATCGATGCAATTCCACTGAGGTCTTGTCTGATTTACCACATGGCTGAATCCCTGTATGAATCTTGACTGGCCATGGGGAAGAGGGACAGAGAGGGAACGAGATGGAGCGAGGGAGATGAGAAGAGAGGGACATTAAATGACAGAGACCATCATCATTATATAACGTCAGCCAACGATGCAGACTGTGAAAAGACTACATTCTTGGTTTGAGTTACTTAAAGAACCCATAAAAATGACCAGAACATTGAAGCAACAGCCTAAATACACAAAAAATATATAATTTTATCCAAAATATAACAACCTAGGCGAGACACGCACACATCTCCCATTATTTCAGATACATTTCAATACAGAGAGAGCAGGGCTTCAGCTTTAGCTAGACAGCCAAACGGCTGAGACCGAGGAAGCTTGCCTTCCTGCTCTACAGCTCTGATCCAGCATCCTAACATGAGGTGCTATCCAGCTGGGAGCAACAGAGTACAGCTTTTGGGTCAGGGCTTCTCTGACCTGAATCTTTGAACAGGCCCCTTGAAACATGGGCCTATCATCACAGCCTTTCATTTATTTCCCCTCACTCACCAATTTTAGGTCAAACTTGGCAACTTTTTCTGGGTAATCTTGTGAACACGGGGGAGTAAGAGAGTTGTGTTTGAGCTTTTTGTGTTTCTTTTTTCTTTTTTTTTTTTTTTTTTTAAATGGCAAGGAGGCTATAGATCACCTGTAGTACGATCACCTGTTCGATTCACAAGACGCACACGTGTAAGCACCCAAATGCATTTCACTTTTGTGGATTTGCCAAGTGGCTTTTCATTGACAGCATTGAACGAACATGTCCTAGTCACTTGTCATCATCAGGAATATCATGTGTTGTGAAACAGTATGGATCTATTTCACCTGACAGGAAATCTTTGGGAGTGGCCAATGAACTAAATCACCGGCTTACTAGCTATCAATCAATGCAGAATTAACGGTTGAGCATCACCATTGCACCAGGCTCCAAGAACAATCTGGGTAATGTATACATGGATGGATTTTCCTCCATCGTTCATACACAAAGATGCACAAACACAACCCAATACTGCAAATAGTGAAATCGGCAGTTGGAGTTAGAAACCAGCCGGCCCTTTGCTGACTCTAAAACAGCGAGACCAGCTAGATGCTGGCTCCAATGCCTGGTAGGCACAGGAAACCCAAAACAAGAACTCTCCAGCATATAGATAAAAGCAGAGAGACCTAAAGAGAGAAAGAGAACGCAAGACACAACATCACGCAGAGCTTTTTATCAGCCGAGCAGTCAATATGAAAGTCACTGAAGCACAAATGATTTCACTCTCTAAACGTCAACCAAAGGAATCAAGGAGCCTACACATCAACCTCCATCGCTTAGCCTGTCAATATCCAAGTCTAGCATGAAAAAACAAAAAACAAAAAACAAAACTGGGATTTACGCTGGATTAGCATGCAGTGTTTTCCAGACAATAGGCCTCTATTTCACTAATCAACAGCCTTCAGGAACAAAGTAAAGGCAAAGCAAGGCAGTGTTTTCCAAAGCATTAAGGAACAGAGCGGTGATTCAGCCTGTGTTAAGTCAGTGCACTGGCAAAAACACAAATTAAACATATTCAGCTTTGTCAAACAAAGCTACACGATTTTGAAATGCAAGAAGGCTGTGACTGCAAATCCCAGCGTGATGGAGACATTCAAGTTCTACATTTTAATAAGGGTTTTAATAAGTGCTACCTCAGTCTCTAGGCCATCGTGACACAGATTAGAGACTCGTGAAGCTAATATAGGATATAATACAGCCTAACAGTGCATGGAGTTCAACTTAGTGTTTGACAGAAAGTAAAGCTGAATGGGAATTCTGAGAGAGTAAATGCACACATATACCAAATACAAATCCAGAATCCACAATGCAAATGTTCCACCTTCTGCATCTATTGTACGTTTCTTGCCCTCATCCTGTCATCCCATGGCTACCAGAGCTGTTCATAGGATGTTTTAGGGAAGAAATCTAGTGAAAGTTGTGAAACACAGCTTCTCAGATCCTCCATAGACGCTAAAATGAGACCAGTTCGGCCCCGTAGCTAACTGCAAAGACACCACCGTGTTAGCCAAAACTTTTAGCCATTAAGAGCACGTTTTGTGTTGGGGTAAACAACACACATGTAAATAAAGGCTGAGAAAGTCCAACTGAGAAGTAGCTTCAGTCAAGTTTATATCATGCATAATGATACAATCATTAGCCATGTGTCCATGTTGTTCATGCTAATTAGCCATGTGGAGGTGTTAAGGATGTTAATCCGGTGAGCACTGTGGTGTTTAAATATTCTTCAAGTAAAGCGTGAACTAGAGTTGCATCAGGATAACAGGGTTTGTCTGTCTGTCATGATCAAATCATGGTGAAATCAAAACAAATTATGAGTTTTTCCTTAGTCTTCCCACCACCTTCCAGAATGAACTAAATCTTGGATTTTAGGCTCATTGACTACATAGAACCGTAGACAGTGCACTGGGCAGGTTGGGCCAAAACCTGGATTCCATACTTTTGATGCTTCAGCCCCGATAAGAACACTCAATATTTCAAGACTGCTTCAGGCCCCATCTTACACCTGACAAAGAAATCGTCATATGGTCTACAAGTACTGAGTAAACACGCTTGCTCTTCTGTGATAAGGGAATATATAGAATATGCATCCCACTATTTGTACTGCATCACTGCAAAAGAGTATATGTGACTTGTTGTATGCAAGCTGCACAGTAACATGAAGGTGGAGTTTGAAAGCCAGAGTGGGACAGGAGTTAGAATGCTACCTTTGGGCCACGTGAATGTGTGAGTAAGAGCTGACGGGGCTTTGGCTGTGTAGAGGATTAGATCAGAAAGCCAACCAGAATTACTGAGGTGGCCATGTGTGTGTGTTTATGTGTATATGTCAGGACAGGGCCTAATCACTTAATGAACATGGAAAAGCACAACTCCTCTGAGGAGGATCGCCAGATCTACCAGAGGGCTTCCGCTTTCTCCCCTCCAATAATACCAGCCAACCATAGCCTGGGAAAGCTCACAGAGGACTTTGCTCATTGGACAGTCTCAGCTGCCACTTGCGGTTAAGACCAGCCCATTGGGTGCACTCAGTTGCCAGGCCAACCCTTTCCGTGGGGCCTGGGAAAAAGATCTGACAGATTAACAAATGGTAAATGGGAGAATGGGATATTAGGCAGTGTCATTAATCTGAATAGGTTTGGCGTGGACTAGCACCACAGATGCCAATAACCAAATGAATTTTCTAACAGAGAACATGGACAAACACATAACGCTGGGCCTGGTTATTTCAGTGCATATGAGCCCCGAGATGTAATTGAAAAACCAGAGCAAAAGCATTCAAACTAAATGACTGTTATTCAATTAGAAAAACCTGTCTGACTGAAAAATGTTTTAAAAAGTAAAAACCTTTTGATAAATTCAGCCCAAGTAAGTTTGATAAAAGTTATATTTTGCAAGCTGACCTATAACTTGCATACTCCATACTAGACTTCAGAGGAGAGTACGAAACGTTCATCGAAATCTGCCCCAGCATTCACATGAATACACACTGTGCCATAGATTACACAGACAACATATGATTAAATATCCAGCCATGGAACCAGCTCTGTACCATCATAAACACACATTAGGGACTCCTGAGAGCTATTTAAAAGTGAGTGAGGGGTTCCTGTAAACACAAATGATAAAATAGATAGGTGTCAGGAGGATGTGAATACTGCGTGTATTATTAGGTTGTTTTAAAAATCAACTGCTGCATAAACTTTAACTACGACTAATAGATCGTATGGAAATCATTATGCATCGCACTGTGCTGGTTAACAAACTTTTATTGAATCCACCTGTGGGCGTCATGGTGCGAAACATGACTCGTTCAAATATCTTCTACAGTTAAAGAGGGATTATGAAGACGTGCTCCCTCCCCCTCTCAGACCCACTAATGAACAGTGAGCGCTGGTCAGGTGACTAAGTGGTCATTTTAAGAAAGCATACTGTCTGAGAGCGTGCACAAACGTTTGCACATACACACGGGGTTGCTCAGCATGACCAGCTGGACGGGCTAGGGGAACTAACGCCTATTGTAGCCATTTTAGACAACAGATGGGAAGAAAAATCTACAGAGAGATAGTGAAAGAGCAGAAGAAAAAGTCCCACTGCCTCTCTCATTCTAAGTGCTGTTGAGCTTACAGAGCATGCTGCATCACTCCTGCTATTTCTGCCTACACAGGGCTGTGCCTGCCTCTCCTTTCACATGGCTCCACTGGCTGCATGTACTTGATCGCAGAGGATTCTCACCGTTCAACAGTGGGACGTACTGGACAGCGATGTGCTACTGCCTTGTGGGCTACTCATCACCTAGCGTGAAATATTATGGAATCGAGACCTGCTGATTGGAGAGAGCATGTGCCATGCAACTTTAGAAACTGCAGTGTCATTGCTGTCTAGGCTCAGATAAAGCATGTGACTCTTATAGGAAGCCCAGTCGCATCTCCTGGCTGGGGGTGTATGAATATACATCAGCGTGGCTCTTATTTCCCAGCTCTGTGAACAGCTCATCTGTCAAGGTGGGACATGTTACTCCGTAACGGAGGAAACCCACGTATTGCAGCCAGAGCCTATAGGAGAAACGCCTGCCTCCCCCTTGCGTGCCTGCGGACTAAGAATAGATCAATGTATCAGGCAAATCGGGATTAACGGGCGTTGTGCTCCAATCACAGAGCACACACACACACGCACACACATACAAACAGGGGAGCCAAAACACAAAAAGTTCATTTTCATTGCCCATCACACTGTCATCATTTCTGCTGCTGAACGGCTTCCACGCTGCTGCTCCTTAATTCACACACACACAGTCCAACGCCAACGCACAGCCAATAAAACAATGTAAAGCAACATCCTGTGTGAACAATGATTATGTCAGACCGCTGGCGAAACAACCCTCCAAATTCCCCACAAGGCTGGGCAGGTGTTTGTAACTAAGCGGTTAGTTATTTATCACCTGCAGACACCCAGCCGGCCAAATTTCAACTCGCTGCGGAGCGCTCCGAAAATAAATTGTGCAATTAGAGAGGATGCCGCGAGCAAGCTGTCCCAACTAACCTGTCTGTCCTTTTCCGAGCGTCTTCTCCAAACGGTAAGGTCCCACGTAATTGGCGTGTTGGGCACCGCTGTTGTCTTTACCGGATGATGACATGTCGAATCTGTGTGAAAATTAGACACTTTATAATAAAGCGCAGACAATTAAAGAGTCCTGGCAGGAGGTCCAAGCCGCCGTTGTCTTTCTTTTAACTCCACAGCCTCTCGTCTTCCTCTCGCTCTCTGACTCTTTTCCCTACCTCACTCGCTGTTAGAGGAGGTGAGGCTCTCTTTTCTGTCCTCTTTTCTCCTATCGCTGCAGACGAGCCGCAAGTGCCTTGAATATCATTGTGGGTGAAAGCTGCGCTGCCGCTGTGCGTCTGTGGGAGGTGCTGCCGAGTACTCGTGGATGATTGACAGCCGATACAACCAACCAGAGCACCGGATCCCCTCCTCTGCCGCCCCGTTTCTTGTTGCTGGAGGATTTTTGCTTTTTCCAGAAGAGCTGCAGGTTGTGATCTTAAAGAGTTTAATCCCGAATGAACAGTTCATTAAAAGCAAGGTAAGTGCCTAATAACATGTAAAGCATAAGCCGCAAAATTTAAATGCCCCCGTGAATGTTCCCATCAACTGAAGCCTTTTTAAAAAAATAAGAAATATAATGTAAATCTTCAACTTAAGCCCAAGATTTACATCTACTGTTAAGGAGCTTCTCTGATCAAGTTCATTTGAAATTCTTCAAATATTTGTATGTTTACTGTCTGTCGTGCAATAAAAACCCTTTATCCATGATTATTCAAATATGTCTCACTTTCATTCAAATACTCCACTCAAGTATGCAAATATGCTGAAAAGAAAAGCTTAAAAAACTGATTTCAAGTTTTCTCCTTACAGGTCACAAAAGGTCACTTGCACCCGCACATCTTAAATTCAGATTTATGGTAAGCACCGAGAAGCTTTTCACCTTAGGCAGATGAATGAGATCATTTTTGCTATCTACAAAAGGAAGCTGAAATATCCAAGTGAAATAAAAATTAGCGAAAGAATTGTACCCTGTTGTGTTTTATGGTTTCTCACAGGCAAACCCGTGCAAGCAGTACACCGGTGTTATATTAAAGCTAGACATAAATTCATTTGGGGTCATTCAAACACAAATTTATTTATGAATTTGCACCATGTGAGCATAATGTGGGGGGAAAAAATCCATAAAACAAGATTTTAGGGCTGACTTATGAGGTTCAAATTCCCTAATGACACTGAAATTAATCAAAATAACTAAAGCAGTTGTGACTCTGGTTCTTGCAGGGTCTGAAGTCCTGAGACTGTTACACATTTGCCTTTCCCAGACTTGTCGACAATAAAGACTGAACGAAAATGAAATGCCAAAGCTACACCGCAATTAGTCCAAACGGCATCTCTCATGAGAAAGCGTTACAGCGCTGATAAATATTTATACTGACTTTATTAACTGAGGACCTATTAATGCAGCTAAAACCACAATGTAGGAGTTTCTTGTCTCTACCTCCCCTTCTTCCCTTTCTTTCAGTGTCCTTTCTCTCCTTTTATGCTCCTCTGTCTCTCGCAAGCACGCATACACGCCACGCAACACACACCCACACAGCGAGTCGAGTGTGTGCAGCAGTGGGAGAGTGTGTTGGCCCTGTGATTCATTTCACACCCCACTGGTCTGAGACCTGTGACTGTGGCTCTGGCCTCTGTCTGTTCCTCACACCCTGAGAGAGTACAGGTGTCAGGGGACACATGCAGGAGAAACACACGCACATATATTCATGCACATGCACACGCACAAACACAACCGTGACCTCTAGTTACTTTTTTTTCCTTTTCCTTTTTTTTTTTTTGAACAAAACAAGGTAGAGGAGGCTGCTGAAATATTAAGCAGCAAGAATTGCATCAACACCACACTGGAGGTTACTTCAAAGATGAGGATATTCCAGAAAGATTCACAGGCTTTCCTCTGAATATGCTCAATAATGCAGACTCTACTGAATCATGGTCACTGCATTTCAATTATTGACTCCATAAGAAATTAAACTGTTACGCTGCTGCATCTTTGTGCATGTTTGCATGAATTTGACCATAAAACAGACCTTTCATGCTGTATTTTTATATCCTCTTACAAGATGGATGCTTGTATTAAACATAGGCAAAATTTCAAACAGTGAGGTCAGCAGATTTGCAAGTAACTCTCTGAGTAAAAGGCTCAGGCCTCGGACTGCTGCAACCACTCAGTTTCAGTTAGTTTTTTCTTAGTTTTGCATTATGTCAGCTGTAGGTTACATCCTTAACATGGTCACGTTAGGTACACAGCTCAGGCACACAGCTCAGGAACCCCTCCGCTGCTGTTCAGACTCTCTGGAAGGACCAGCCGGTCAGAGAAAACTTGACTTAAATGGAGGGGGAAGGTTGCAACCGCACCGAAACCCAGTGCAAGACAAACAAGCATTATTTTAAACTGTAAATCATGCAAAGCTACTTTAGTAGAGTGATAGTCAAAACATGGAATGGGAAATGAGCAGAACAGTCCTCTTTAATCTTTTCTCAGATTACTTAAAAAAAAAACTTTAGAAGCAGGTACAAGCCAAATAAGGAAATAATATTTTTCATGTTATCAATTCCACATATAGGAGAAAAAAAGTTTTGCAACTGGCAAATTATTCCTCCTCACTTTCAATTCATGAGGCCAAGTTTACAGTCTGCACATGCCCCAGTTTAGTGCCTTTGAGGTCTATGTTGAGAATGTGTGCTGTATCCCCTGATGCCCTTCAACGCACTGGGAGCTAGGTTTGTGTGAGGAGGTGTGACCCAGAGTGTCACCCACGTGACCGCGCTGCACCAGGTGGACAGGGTATGTGATGTCAGCACCAGGTGGGCTCCGTTTCAATAATGCATCATGCCCAGCACTGGCAGGCGCAACACTTTGAAGTGTTCCAGAAACATCTGTAGCCTGAGTTTTTAATCACCTTGCCTGTACCTCCCTGCTTCCTATCAATCCATCTCCACTCCTTCACAGCCCACACCCCCACACCCACCCCCTTTCTCTGCACACAAATTAACGAGGAGCCTTCTTAGTTTGTGTGCGAATGTGTTTATGTGCATTATTTACATGCGTTAACACACACAGAGCCACCAAGCTGCAAAATCCAATCAGAAGGATAAACAAAATTCAGAAAGAGCTTCTTGTCTTCTGGATGTTTGCTGAATATTCAGTGGAGCAAGAATTATCAAAGAGTTGTGTTAGATAACACAAATTTACCAACGGCCAAAAAGCAATCGGCTGCAATTGGAGCCTCCAACACTCCACAGCATGAGCATACTAATAGTGTGTTGCCAAACAAAGAAACAATTCTGAAATTAAGATATAAAAATGCCTAAGAAAGGTGTAAGATCTCTTTAACAGAAATTATCAGGTTTGATGTTTGATACATCTCTCTCTCTCTCTCTCTGTCTGCTTTGCAGAAATGTGATGAAAGACGAGGTGTGCCAGAGACTAAAACACAGAGGGAGGGAGAGAGATGGATATAGAGAGAGAGGTTTACTAAAAAGTGCAACATATTTGATGTGCGGCAAGAGTCCAATAACCTCTGGACGTGACAGGAAGCCCAGACTGCATAATTACTTCACCATACTACCATGTAATGAATAGCTTTATAGGAGAGTCTGACCAAATCAAGAGGGGGCCATAAACACATTAACTCATACCGAATGTGTGCACATAGGAAATCCCTCGCCAACACACAAATTCACTCTCTTGTTGTAGTGTAGCGTTTCCAGCCAGAAACAACTGCCACACAAGCACAAACACATATGTGTGAACTTGCAGCCCTTCAGGGTTGTACAAACTGGTTATTGCCAGCTAGCTGCATGTCAGAAGCTGTTGGTTGCTACTGGACTGGCCAGCATAGAGTGCTTGATTAATTAGAGTGTCATCCACATACAGAGACTATTAGCGATCATCTGCAAACATTACAAAACTGGGGAGAAGAGAGATTAATGAAAGGGCAGTGAAGGTGAACCATGAACCAAGCACCCAAGGGGAAATAATACAGAATACTCTCTCCACGTCTCAAGCAGATCTCCACCCAAGGACTTCTATAGTGAGGTTTTCATTTCCACACATTGCGTGCAGGTTTGTGGGCATATACGTGCTTTTGTCTGCTGAGGTTCACACAAAAAAAGGTGAATAAAAGGACAAAAGTTAACAGAAGCAGGGTAACTATATACTCAAGAAAGGCTGATAGCTTTGAGAATAACACAAAAAGGCTGGTTACATGTTCACAGCAGGATCACATTGCACAGTCACATGTACATATCTGGGGATAAAATATCATAATTATCAAGAGGCTAGAGGAGATTTGTCCACATCTCAGAGGGTGTAAGATGACTTTAAAATGTGGGACACATGAGCCA
>NW_024582620.1:118109-128352 GCF_018398535.1 Haplochromis burtoni | reverse complement strand
ATGCAAATGACTGGTATCACACACATTGATTGAAAAACACACCCATACACAATCACACACAGACATATGCTCCTCCATCCAGCATGTTCATGTACCATGATCAGTGGTCAGCTGGTGTTCATTTCAAATGTCACCACAGTATGTTAGTTGTACACTGACATGCCCGGGAGTGGAGCCGTGGAGGGAATATTCTCCACAGGGAATAAGCCTCTCTGTCTCTGTGTTTCACTGTCACACCTCTGCAGTTCCACTGCCCCCTGCTGGTTAAAAATAATAATAATAATTTACATTCTACCACTAGCAGCACCTCTTTAACATCCATCTTCACAATGTTCTAATAATAGGATAAGGAAATGCTGATCGCCCCGTTTTAGTTATGACAATAGACACATTTATACAATTTTTTAAACATTTCCACACAAAATCTTGGCAGAATAAGTGACGCTCTGTCTCAGATTTTCTCGGCTCTCACACAGTCTCACACATCTCATCTTTCTTCACTGACATCATGAAATCACAACCACACTCATCTGACCCAGTTTGCTTCTGTTTCTCCTCTGTGGTGCTGCAGCCTTTAAGCCCTCAACACTTCAGTTAACAGAGAAATATGCTAGAATTAAGGTGTGCTGCTCTTTCCTATTGTGACTCATGAGAGAGATGATTACATTTTCAATATCAAACAGAAAAGAAACCTTCATTCAAGCCCTATTTTTTTCTTCAATTTTAGAATTAAATACAAAATTTAAGCGGGGGCTGCGACCAATGGTGTTATCTATGAAGGCATGGAGAAATACCTCAGTTTTAAGCACACAACTGCATGCAGCTAGCTACTTGTGCCTTTACAAACATGCTCAGACACAAAGCAGGCATTTCCTCTTTAATCATAGCTTTTTGCCATTACGAAGAATGTAATTGCAGTATTAGAAGCAAACTGTTAGTAATCATGTAGAGGGTTTGGCTGTGCCGTTGGATAATTAGGTTGGCTGTGTGCGCCTCGCTAATCACAGGGACATTTAATGGAAGCGTGGGGTGAAGGACTAAAACAACGACATCTAACCGTAATAAACTTACTGATCATTGATTTAGCGTGCACAAACCCTCTTCCACACTGTCAGTTTGAGTTTAAAGTACAAACACATATAAGTACAGGAATGTTTTCTTCAGCAATTAAGATATTGGAAGCAATGGTTACAAGTTGACACTGTTTCTCCACAGTTTTCAGTGCCTGTGTTGGAGATGTTAGTGTCCGTATGAAGTGCAGATAGTTACTTAAAAGCATTTTTCTTTACTCTTTTTCTGCTTAACCCTTTAGAAAGTCCTCTTACATGCTGTTTCACCTTTTTATAAAGTTCTTATCAGAAAAAGGAAAACAGACACTTATAAATTCTTGAACATGTGCCAATATTATTTAGTCTGGACTTAAAGCAGCTGCATGTGGAGCTGGCAACACGGGTGACCTTTCTCTGTTAGCTGAGTAACCTTGAAAATGACTCACACACACGTACTGAAGCAAGCTTCACTCTCTAGCCAATTTGAAATCTGCTTCTGGCAATGTCATTCTCGCTAGCCTTGTGAACCTGGCTACGTGTGCCAGTTACATGATCTAATGGTCTTACTTAAAATAAAAACAAACTTTAACCTCATGTATCATGTACATTGAATACAGCCTCATTATTCATCACTCCCTGGTACATCGAACAGAGTGGAGCATTAAGCGGTGACGTGTCTCCTCCAAACAAATTTTAGGAGGAGACATTTAAGGAATCGTCTTATGTTAACATGTTGCCTGTCGTAGAATTATTGAAAGAATAATATAGGCAAAAACTTACAGAGAGATGAGGCTTTTTTGTACCTCTTTTTCCAACAGTGGCAGATCGCTGCGCTGGCAGTGGCGATACAATGTAATCCCTACAAACATCACATATTCATGTATTTGGACCAAGGCAAATACAGTAAGACCAAAAGTTTGTGTAATTTTGTTTCTGTGCACCACCACAGTGGATTTTAAACATGTGATTGGAGTGAAGCCTTTTAGCTTTAACTCAAGAGGTTTGGAAAATATACTGTATTAACTGTTTAAGAATTAGAGGCATTTTCATACATATTCCCTTATTTTCCGAGGCTCAAAACACTGAACACTTTGGCCAAGCAAGGCTGGTCCCCTTATTATTCAATGACATGTTAAGAATACAAAAAACCTGGAGTTGATTGAACTTGAATTTAGTAGATTTTCACTTGCACTCTCCATATTCCAAAAGACAATGTTGCAAGTGGAGAAGGCATCATTAGACTTAAATAATAAAATAAAGCAAATTTAAATATATCTTTGGGTATGAAAAATCAACAACAGTGCATTCTCAAAAAGGGGAAAGCTCTAGCCAGTTCAACACAAAAATGTCTGAAAGATCATGGTGGACAACTGAAGTGGAAGGCTGGTCCTTGTTTATACTCAAGAACATGAACACCAGATTAGATTTTGCCAGAAAACATCTAAAAGACTGTGCACAGCTCTGAAAAACAACCAAGATTAACTCTTACCAGAATAATGGAAATAGAAAAATATGGAGAAGGAGAGAAACAATTCATAATCCAAAGCATAGCACATCATCTGTCAAACATTGTTGAGGCAATGTTACGGCAGGGCCAGTGGAACTGGGTCACTAGTGTTTATTGATGATGTGACTGCTGCTGGAGGAAGTAGGGGGAATTCTGAAGTGTACAGAGCTATATTCTCTGCTCAGATTCAGCCTAATGTAGCAAAACTGATCACATGGCATTTCACAGGGCAAATGGCTAATGACCCAACACATACTGCAAAAACAACCCAAGACTTTATCGAGGCAAAGAAATTGGATAATCTTCAAGGGCCAAGTCAGTCACCTGATCTCACCCAATAGAGCATGTTTTTCCATTACTGAAGACAAAAACGAAGGCAGAGACCCACAAACAAGCAGCCAATAAAGGAAACTAAGATACAGGTCTAGCAGAGCAGGCAGGGAGGAAATGCAGGTGATGGTGGTCCATGCCTTCTACAGTAATACTTACAGTATATTTAACATTATATTAGTTTGTCTAATTACTTTGGAACCTCAGAAAATCTGGATTAATGAAATACTTTAGTGAAATCCCTTGAATTTAAGATGAAAAACGTGCACTTTAAGCACATCTTGAATGGTTGACTCTAAAAATAATAGTCAGCTTATCCAAAACTAGCAAGCTCTCTATAAACATGTCCAATACTAAGTAGTATTACAAAGAAAGTAATAGGAATTGTCACGTGTATAACCACTTCTACCACCATCTTCTGCCGCTATGATAAAAAGGGCATAGAAGTTAATCCGAAAATGACAGCTAGAACGTACAGTACATGTTCATGTGAAGAAGTGTTCAGAGGAACATGAACAGGGCCATGCTTCAAAGAATGTACAGTAGGCGCGTGTGTCTCAGTGGAGGTGTGACAGTATAATGTCCTGTTGAACAACACCTTCCTGGGCAAGGTCACATGACCTCTTTGTGGCAGCACCAGTAAAAGTGATTAGAAGAGCTAAGCTTCTCCTGCACCCCAATAAATCTTTCTCTAGCTTTCACTGCTTTTAATTGCCTGCAGGTCAAGCTGCAGAGTTCAAGTGGCCCACGCTTCTACAGAGAGCAGTAAAACCCTACTAATCATCCAATAAACAGAGGTGCCATTATATCAAATACTGAATTGCTTCTTGGTGTCTGCTATTGTGCTACTTAGCAGAACCCAGTGAGAATTTGTAGATGTGCCATTTAAATGTTTGTGCTTCAGTAAACACTCTTTTTTTCTATTATTTTTTGTTACTGTAGGTACTCCATCACAACATCACAAACATTGAGGTACCCCATTTGCAGTTAGCATAACTAGTTTAAATTACCAGAGGGTAAATCAGTGCATTAATCACCAGTCAAAGCTAAGCTGCTTAGCCTCAATGCTTTGTTCTACACTTATGCCATTACCAAGTAATTGTTTTTTAGTTTTCACTGGATTTATATGTCAATAACATAAAATTGCCTGCATAATATCTGAAAAACTATCATTGTTTTACTAATACAAAAACACAAAAACATACTGTTGCTACTTCAGGAAGACTGCTAAACATGCAGCACCTTTGATAGTAACTGTGCATACAGTAACATTTAGTATGCCTTCAAATACATGGCTTTGGATCATAGATTATATGTATGACACAAGCAACTATAGCTTCAAAGTCACACTACTGTAAGTTGCCGCTTCCTTTGTCTTTGTGGGAGGCTGTGGCTGAGAGGCTGAGAGGCTGTGGAATGGAGGTGGGCTGCAGAGATGGATGGAGAGCGGGAAGGAGGCGACAGACGTGGGCGATGCAGGGGTGGCTCGGGCTGTCGGGAGCGGGCAACGGTGGCAGATGTATTACCAGCGACATCTCCATCCCTGCTGACGCTGGACTCTCGCTGTCTCGCACACACACAAACACATGTGTCTAAGTTGATTGAGGCCAGCAGTTTGGCTCCACACCAGGCACAGAGGGTAATGACTGTCACCCTTTTTCTCCATCAGCCCCCTACCTTTATCATCACACACGCATAGTCACACATGTGCATACAGATACGCAGAGTATAGCTACTGCTCTCTCCTACTTTCGCCTTTACTCTCCTGCTCTCTGAAATGTCATGCTGGCAGGGGGTTGTGTGGGGCTCCTCTGGAGAGCAATAAAAGCTGATTGGAGTTAAAACAGTTGGTCAGGCCTTTCCGCCCCAGCATCTGTTGGATTACAGTCAGCCAACCTGTCATCTGTGAAATGAAGGCTAGTATGGGAGGAGAGGGGAAAGGCCACATGGGGGGGACAGACAGACAGAGCAAGAGATATAGAAGGATGCGTGAGACAGGATGAGGGTGCTTTAACAGATGCTCTGGTGTGAATGACTATGTGAAAAAGACTCACTTGGACCCGGTTTACTCAAGATAAGTAAGGAGAAACACAAGGAGCTCTGAGGCAAGAAACAGTGATGGGTGGAGGGGTCAGATGGAGGGACGGACAGACAAACTTGACCTTTAGATGAATCACATCATCTCTCCGTCCTCATGTATCACTGCCTCTTAGCACTGGAGGGGATGAGCAATCCCTTTGACCCCCCACCCCCCCTTCTCTTTATTCCTCCATTTCACCCCTCTCTCCGTCACCGGCTGCTGCACCCACCCATTGCCTCCACCTGCTACGTCCCCCCTGAGGGAATCATTTTCACTCTAACAACTTCAATTAACCTTAACCATTCATGCACGCAAGCGCACACACTTACACACACACCACCTAGACCGTGCCTGCACACATACATCTCCCTTCCAATATCAATCACAGGTGTTAAGGTCACCGGACTGGGAGGCAGAAGCTTCACATAGCATCTCCAGTGACATATAAAAGAATGTGAGGCTACCTGCTGCAGTCTACCATGCATGTGCGCACGCTGTCTTTAAACAGTGGCACAGTTGTAAGTCCTACGAAATAATTAGAGATTGGAGAGCAACGGGAAATGTGTTCAGTTTCAGGCTTGAAATCTAAATTGAATGTCTTTTATTTTGTGTTCTCGGAATAACTTTCTGAGGTCACAACTGGAGCTGCCTCACAGTTACAGAAGACCAACATGGCAAACATTCAGACACAAAACACCATAGTTAATCAATATCTGCTGCCCTGTGACTGAATAAAACAGCAAATTAAAAAAAATAAAAATAATCAGAGGTCCGCTGGATCACTGTTTCTGAAGGAGGACTAATCTGCTGTATCCACACACAGTTCGCCAAGTTCACTTAAAGCAAATCTGGAACTGAAAGATTGGTGGGCTTTCCAGCAGCACAGCAGTAAACAGATTCCAAGGTCTCTGGTTTGGCATTAAAAGGAAGACTGTGCTCGCAAACGTGTGAGTTTGTGCACAAGCAGGTGTGTACATGCATGCACGTGAAAGCGTCTTTGCACATGCACAGAAAAACAGACTGGAAGGGGGGCAGGTTAAATTCATGCAGCTGTTGTTGAAGTCAGACTTGGCTGGTGTGTGAATGCCTGCAGGGGGAAAACTCATATCTATGCTTCCACTCGTTTTCATCATCATTTAGGTGCTCTATAACAATGCCAGCCTGCTGTTTAAGCTGTGATGTCCAAAAACGAACAAGTGCCAACATTGCAAATGAAGTGTTTTAATGTGTAATGATGGGAGAAAGGATGTCTTCAATCATAATGGTATACTTGGAGAATAAATGATATACCATATTGATTCTAAGCCCCTGTTTACCCAGCTGGTTTGCTGCACTCATGCTTTCATTAATAACTTTGCAACTGCACAGATGAGAATACAGCTTGCCTAGTCATGGCTTCAATTAGCACCTGAGAAGAACCTTGAGACTAGGACTGATTTCACATCTGATCATAATAATATGCCCTATGAAGGGATTAAAACCGCAGGCAAAAAACAAAGCGTGCTCAATTAAATATACTTGTAAAACACGTGTAAATGTATGCACAGACACACAACCTTTAATCCTGCACTAAAACACATGCAATCACTCTACAAATGCCACATCCTTTCCCACACCCAGCAGAGATCTCCCTGGGCTTATCAGTGCGTAATTGCTGTTGATTGGTGTATTATTGCTCTGGTTAATCTGCCTGTGGGTGGCTAATAAAGGAACTCCATCAGGGATGTTATCAGTCTTAGGCAGAAGGTGTGTGTGAAGCAAATTTGGAAGCAAGGAGAAGAAAGGAGAGGGAGCGCTGGGAGCTGGGAAGGAAGGAGAGATGTAAGAATGAGAACGATGCAACTTGATTGTGAGAAGAAAGGGAAAGAGGAGCGAGAGTGTTCGAGTCGTGCCGAAAGAAACCGAAGGACAAATGAGCAAAGGAAAACTATAAATTAGACTGTGTGCATCAGAGGTAAAATGAGGTAACACCAGTAAGCTGGATGTTGTTCTGCCAGAGTTCTGAGCATCAAGTGGCTCCCTGGAGAATCCTTTTATGATTGATGTGGCCTTATTTTCTCTGCCACAGTTCTATTTCTAAACACAGGCTGGAGGAGGAAGAGGAGGCTGTAGTGAGGTGATTAGATTCCTCTCCATTACTGGAGCAGCCTGAGACAGATATCACCCACAACAGACACCCCCCGGTCCCAACGCCCTGTGCAATAACTGTATGTTGGCAAATGATGCTGTGGTGAGAAAGGGGAAGCTAACATGACAAACGGGTGTCTTTTTATTCCACTGTGGGGCCCAGCAGTGACTCAATTTACACACTCTCTGGAGCGCATTGAAAGTGACGGCGCATGATGGAGGCAAAGACAAGAAATTCAATAGCAAGGACAAGAAGAAGCTGCTTGGAGTCTGGGAAAGTTTGGAGTATATATATCGCTGCAGGCAAACTGAGAACATTAAACGTCAGGAGATGAAGCATGATTTCTCACACATCTAATGAAACTTAATCTGTTTTCAGCAGTGTCATATACTGTCTTTGCCATACACTGGATCACCTCAACACAATGTAGTGAAGTGTTTATTATTTTTAAAGTCACAGGCAGTGAGACTGAGCTTGTTGAATGTCAACAGCTGGTGCTACAGTTTAAGGAGAAACAGCCTGGGGTTCCTGGGATAATTTGTTACATCTGATTTGATACAGCAGGGTATATTGTTGCGCAGGAGTAGTTGATCTAAAATGTTTACCTAAAAACTGTGAAATACATCTCAGTCAACAAATTTTCTTCAGCTGTGCTGCACTAAGATAAAGTAGAAGACCCCTGTGGGTCTAAAACCACTACTCGTTGTGGACTCCTACTGAGCCACTAGACTAGAACTCAATGTGATGAATAATTCATAGCATAACGAGAGATTACCGCATAATTGCGAATGATTTAATTTCAGCGAGTTTGGTGCAGGATTTTGCTGGATGAAATAACTGTTTAGATGCTGCTTGCATTATAATCAAACCCAACTGGAAATGATTTCAATTTAAAGAGGAGGCTGAGTTAGTTTTGCTGCTTTTATAACAGCACCTCCTGCTGGTGAGCAGCTTGCATTGCATTAGGATTGATAAATGGACATGTAAAAGGTTATCAATGAAGAACATCAGTGAATGTGATAACTGTGGTAAAACCTGGGAGTAATGAATAAAGCAGCTTCCATCCACTCATCCACTCAGCCATTTTATTCCACTTATCCAATTCAGGGGCACGAGGGGGTGCTGGAGCATTTACCAGCTGTCAACGGGTAAGAGACAGGGCACACTCGTGACAGGATGCCAGTCTGTCGCAGGGCTAATACACAGAGACAAACAACCATTCATGCTCACACTCCCACCTACTGTCAATTTAGAGTCACTAATTACTAACGCCATGCATGTCTTTGGACTGTAGATGGGAAGCCCGGCACTCAAAGATGGCATATGCAGAGACAGGAAAAACATGCAAACTCAACACAGAAAGGTCCCAGACTCTATTCAAATCAAGGACCTTCTTTCTGTAAATGGTGATAACCACCACACCACTGTTTACAATTATATGCATTAAAATCTAAGTGTAATTGCATTTTTTTACTTGATTTAATTTCATTCATTTAGGCTTTTAACAATATCCTCATTTATTAGACATCAATTTAATTGAAAAAAACAAAACAACCGACACAAAACATTATCACACAGTTCTCCCAGCCACATGCAATGGATTGTTTCAAGAATGCACAATATACACAAAGCAGACACAACAGGAAGCAGATAACAATTCTATTAACTTTCTGGCTATACTATTTCATCGCTATTAAGCTCCAACTAGCTAACAGAAAAAAGAATAAGACTGTGGTAAAGGTGAGGTTTAGGAAATGTTATGTGAACAGCAGCAGTGGCAGCATGTGGCAGCGGCAGCTGCAACGGAGGTTTTCAGGGGGCAGCAGCCATGACTGCACAACAGTGAACTGTCTGCACTGTCTTAGGCAGGCAATGTTCTAACAGATGCAGTGGATTTGTCAGTTGCACATCCATAATGTGAATCTTCTACTCCACCACATCCCAAAGGTGCTTTATTTGATCACTGACAACCCGGCCAGAATTCTGGCTCCCACAGACTGGCGGTCTGCTCATGGGGCAAACAGCTTACAGCCAATTAAACAATCAGTCAGTCAATCAATATCAGATACTCATGATCTCAGTTTGTTATGTGAATAAAGCGCACCCATCCACAGAATCAATTTCTTCCATTCCAACCTCTTCACCACCGTAGGAAAGACCAAAGGGCTGTCAAAGGAAGTCAGGGACAAGATTGTGGACCTGCACAAGGCTAGAATGGGCTACCGAACACCAGCAAGAAGCTTAGTGAGAAGTGTCAATATGATTATTCTAAAATAGAAGAAATATAAAATGACTATCAATTGTCCTTGGTCTGGAGTTCTATGCAAGATTGTTCCTCATGGTGGGAGGATGATTATGAGAAAGATGGTGGATCAGCACAAAACCACACAAGTAGAGCTTGTTACTGATCTGAAGGCAGTTGGGAGCACAAACACCACTGGTCACACACTACACCGCAACAGATGGAAAACTTGCAGCACCCACAACGTCTCCCTGCTCAAGAACCCACATGTACAGACCCATCATTAGTTTGCCAGTGAACATCTAAATGATTGAGAAAAGGGTTGAGGGGAAAGTGCTGTGGTCAGATGAAAGTGAAATCAAACTTTTTGACACTTAACTTAACCCATCGTGTTTGGAGGACGAGAAATGCTGAGTATGACCCAAAAAACACCATCCCCACAGACAAGCATGGAGGTAGAAACATTATGGAAGTGGAAGCTCCAGCAGAACAGCATGAGAGAGGTGTGGAGGGGCATGAAGACCATCACTGGATTCAGGCCAACCAACAGCAGGGGAGCTGAGGGAGGTGAGGATAGAGCTAACGAGTTGAATCTGTTTTTCAATAGATTCGACACCACAGTGTCTGCTCCCACCCCCACAACCTCACCTGTAGTCAGCCTGGAATCCAGAGCCACACCACTGTACCAGCCTCTCTCTTCACATGGTGCTGTTGCCTCCTGTGAGATTCCTGACACCCCTCCCATCACCTTCACTCAATACCAGGTTGAGATGCAAATGAGGAGACTTCACTCAGGCAAGTCTGCTGGACCAGACGGAGTGAGTCCCCTTGTCCTCAAGACCTGTGCCCCCCAGCTGTGTGGGGTCTTTCATAAACTGTTTATGCTGAGTCTGAGTCTGCAGAGGGT
>NW_024582620.1:63541-97853 GCF_018398535.1 Haplochromis burtoni | reverse complement strand
CGTGTCTTCCACGCTCCTCCTGCGGGAAACAAAAGACGCAGCCGTCAGGACACATACAACTGCGGGCACACACACACACACACTCTAACTCTGTAGCAGGACGACTAACGTGGAGTCTCATGCAATGATCCTGCGTCGGTGGGAGCTCCAAGACTCTCCTAAGTAGCTCCCCCGACGAGCCCTGATCAGCGGCAGGTGTGTGGCTTCGGGTGTGGCCAGTCCCTCCGCAGGGCCACACCCCTCAGGCCTGCAGGTGGCCGAGCTCCATCCCCCAGGCACACCCACAGACATACACACCCATACCTCGCCTAAACATATGAGTGGGACACAGACTAACACAGCACAGAGAAACACACACATGTACACGCACAGAGAAGGGGAAACGACACCAAAAATACATAATAATAATACACAGGTCCATGACTGCCCAGGGATCCTGGGTCGCCCAGTCCCAGGACCCTGACATTTTTTTTGCTGGGAGTTTTAGAGCCCTATTAGTTAGGTTGCTTACTCTTTAAAATACCAGAATCGGGAGGATGGAGTAGGTTTAAGTTTATTAGATTGATCAGTATTGCTGAACTATGAAATATTTTGGGTGCAGTGCATTTTTTGCATACAGGTATAACAGAATAGCTTTAGTGTTTTTTTGTTTTGTTTTGTTTTTTTAACTTGAGTACGAACTTATACAAAAAGCAGCAAGATATTAAAAAACAGTTTTATTGATTAAAAAACACACTATATCTGATTCATATCGGTATTGGCCAATATCCAAATTTATGATATCGGTATCGGACATAAAAAAGTGGTATCGTGCCATCTCTAATATATATATATGTATATATTGTACTATTCTTAGTTAGCGTATTGTCTGTCTTGTTAATGTTTGTTTATAATGGAGCACTGTAACAAAAAATAATTTCCCCTAGGGATCAATAAAGTATTCTGATTCTGATTCTGATGCTTTGAGGTGGTTTCACATGGCGACTTTGCTGCACTAATGTAAAATCCTGGATTGAAACCTGCTTCTCCCAGCCAGAACACTGAAGAGAGGTTGTGAATGGGTCTTCCAGCATGACAGTGACCCAAAATGTAACTCCAAGGCAACAAAAGAGTGGTTAAAGAAGAAGCACATAAAGGTTGTGGAGTGGCCTAGCTGGTCTCCAGACCTCAGTTCTGTAGGAAATCAGTAGAGGGAGCTGAAGCTTCAAGTTGCCGAGCAGGCACTCTTCTCCAAGTACGTCTCCAAGTAAGTCGTGTTTTGCTTGGGGATGAAATACTTCCTTTACTCAATGACAAGCAAATCAATCTATAACTGTTATGTAATGTGCTTTTTCCTGGATTTTGGTGTTCATGTCTTTGTAAATGAGCAAACTTCCAAATAATGAATTAATAGTAATTGGTACTAAGGAAGCCAAAGTATGCAAAGAAAATAGATCCCACCACCACCAGAATGAACTGTTGATAAAAGGCAGGATGACTTCATCCTATAATTTTCTTTTTTGCCAGATTCTGAACCTACCATCAGAATCAGATGATGCAATGTTTTATTGTCCAATTTTAGTGAACTAATGCCAACTGTGGCCTCAGTTTCCTGTTCTTACACAGGAGTGGCAACTTGTGTGATTTGCTGCTCCTATACTTCAAAGTTCAATGTGTTGTGCAACCTGAGATGTTCTTCTACATACCCTGGTTATAACTAATGGTTATTTGAATTACTGTTGCCTTCCTATCAGACTGAAGCAGTCTGGTCACTCTTGTCTGAACTTTGGCATGATAAGGCATGTTCTCCCAGAGAACTGCATTTCAGTGGATAGGTCCTTTTTTTCAGGCCATCCTCTGTAAACAGTATAGAAAAACCCCAGTACACTGGACGTTTCTGAAATACTCACACCAGCCTGTTTAGCATCAAAACCCATGTCACATTTTGTGTTACTCACCTTCCTTTTCTATTCTGATGCTCAGTTTGAACTTCAGCAGGTTGCCTTGGCTATGTCTACATGAGTAAATGGAGTGAGTTCCTGCCATGTGAATCACAGCTGAACAGCTGTACCTAACAAAGTGGCCAGGGCCTGTGTGAGTGCGTATTTTAGGTGTCATGATTGAAGAATACCTAAGTTATCTTTATGATCCTTTCAAGGGCAAGTTAACATATTCCACTATTCACACGTGCTCTGACAGAAAATCCTCTGGGATACTTGAATTCTCTTTTCCATATCCTCCAAGAACTGTGTCAAATAAATAGGTGACAATTTCAGTTTCCAACTTCATCAAACACATTGCTTCCAGAAGGATATATATTAAACGGGCATGCTTAGAAAATTACACATTGGTTAAAGCATAATTTGTACATTCATTTGAGTGAACTTTTCAATTAGCAATGACTGATAACCTTATTAAAATGAGAAAAGGGTGCATAATCACTCCACTATTAAATCTTTGGTTTTAAACTACCCAGAAAAGCGATTTAACTAAAGTCCACCCGATTTGACCTTTTATCGTCCATTTATTTTCATGTGTTTTTTTCCCCACATGCTCAAAAATGCATTGAAAGCTGTGAGCCAAGAGGACATCATGTTGGTGAAATAGTCCTAACTGAAAGCTTTTGTTTTGCAATAAAAAAATTCAAGTCGGGAGAGGTGTAAAGAGCAGCCAACAGCAATCGACAGTCTGAGAGCACACTTTTTTGTGCCAGTGTAGGCCACTTGATGATTCAGAACACTTAATTTTAATAAGGCGGGGTGAGGGTTGGGATGCTAGTTTCCGTGCCTTTTGTCAGCCGAATCATATCTGTGTAAGAAAACTTCCCCTGACATGTAGGACAAATGAGTTGTTTTATTGCACACGGGTGAGTAACTCGACTAGTTTTGAAATAACTCAGAGTGGACAGGAGGTGGCGCGAAATGCTGCTCGTCTGACTGTATGACGACACAGTCACTGTTTCCTTCCAGTCACGGCCACATGGGCGGCGTATGAAAGGCTATCCTCAAATCAAAACCGTAACGTTTCCTGTTAAATTAACAGCCACGTGATATTTATCTCGGTGACTTACACACTTTTAACACAAATTCCCTTATTATTGTCACGAAATATCCACTCACGTCCGGCAACCAAGCCGCGGTTATAATGGTATGTTGAGAATGTTGCTACCCTCATTTAAAATCATTATCTGTTACTGTGTCCGTGTGGATGACAGAACTGCATTAGAAACCAGCACCGAGGCTTTTTGAAGTAATTTAGGTGGGAACTATTTCTTCTATGTGCGGACTGTGACAGACTGCGCAGTGCGTCCCTGTACTTTCACCTTACACTGTAACCTGTGCGTTAATCTATCACAGGCGAGAACGGAGTGCGTGTTTTCCATCGTTTTAAATGCAAGTTGCCTGAAAATATTAAAGGACACAGAGCAGATTATACCAGACCTCAGTACCGCATCCTGCCGTGGACGTGACATTCAACACGGGTTAGTGCCCACACAACCATCCGACCTCATTAATATGTAGGTACGTAACGTCCACGCCGGAGGCTGTCTTTAAATACGGGGAGACACCCCCACACCGGCAGCACTTCAGTCAAAGAGCGTTAGTGTGGAGCTGACACATTCCAACTCCTGTTTTCACCCGTTTCTTTGAAACATTCAAGGTAAGATGGGTCGCATTACTCTGACTCTACACACCACATCTGCACCCAGGACTCTCTAAAGACTGTTTTTTTTATTTAAAGATTTTAAAAGCTGAATCTCTCAAACCGCGTGCTAGAGGACAGACCGGGGCGTGACGATGCGTAATCAGTATTAATTGGGTTCAGCTGCAGATTAAATCAATTAAGATTTCTGTCAGTATTATTTCTTTATTTTCCTTATAGCGTAAGTAAACAAGTCAAGCAGAGGTAACAGGTTGTCTTGGGCATTCTGCAGATGCATAGTTACTTGTGGGCTATTATGGAGTATTTTATTCGCCCGTTGTATAAAATGTAATAAAAACAGGAAATATTCCGACTCGTTGGTGTTTAAAAACCTTTTTATGTTCTTTCTGTTTGAATCCATCCCCGTGATCGAGGCGCTTGGTTTTGGTGACGTAAAATGCGCATTGGCTACGCATGCCTACAACCGCGGTGGCGACCATCTTCCAACAGCTATAAATGACCCTGGCCCTTGCAATTTACTGCGCTTGGGCGTGCTTGCCTATCGCAGGGACGCAGTGTCTTTAATTGTCTTGTTGGTGTTTTATGGCTTTGCCAGAAATGCCGTCCCCGCGTTGTCGGCTTTGTCTGATTCATCGGACCTTTCTTGGCACAGAGTTGTGGATAAATATTTGACAGATGCAGACTGTGGGGAAACTATTAATGTCTGGTTCTATGACGACTGCAGGGCGGTAAAGCTTTTCTAGGACTTAAATTCAACAACTGTCTTTTCTTGAATTCAGATGTGGACAAGAGATGTGCAGCAGCATTGTAACTGAGATGCTGAACGGCAGCCGTTACCTGACACCCTGCATAGCCTTTAGTGGCCTGCTGGCAAAAGAATTAACCAAATGAGCACAATAATGTTGGGAAACATGATAACACTAGGACTGTGTAATGTCCCATTATACTCTTCCAGCTACTAAAAGTCGTCCTCTTATTCAGGCAACTAAGGAAGCAGTTTGCCTGGTTTGTGGCGCACAGCAGTGAAGCACTGTCCCATATAGAACACTGGCAATAATCCTAGATTATAATGGGTCCAAATGCTGGTACATGTAGTATGGATTACACTACTACATTTTTATCCTACAGTTTTGAGCAAACTGTATATACAAGCTGTAGATGGTCACCTTGATGTCAGACTGACATTCTGGCTCCAGCCATCTTGTTTGTTTCAAGTAAACTGATGGATGCCTGGCAGCTCAAGGACACTGGTCACTTGTACACTAGTGGATGCTCATTCAAAAGTAAGCCGCACCCTAATGCAGAGGCTGCTTTATCCTCTTCTCTTAACGGCGCAGCATTTAAGACTAGAAGGGATCAATTAACACCATAAACCCGTTTGGGAAAGCTTTACCGAGGACATAAATCATGGAAGATGTAAGGTCACATTCATACACTTTAAAGAGGTTTCAAGTGAGCTCTAGTAGATGTCTCAGTGCATTAATCTGGGCCTGTACTTGGCCATACGTGCTCATCTACACGTCTCAGTGGAAACTGTGCCTTGTCACACCGGTGGTGGAGCCAGGAAACGCAGTGTGTGTGCATGTGAGGTCATCTGGGGATGTTCCCTGTTGCACAGAGGCAAGCTGCAGTGCTTTCACAAGCAGTGGTTGTCATGGATGCAAGGAGAGGCTCTTTAAAGCTCAATCTCTCAACCTTAATGAAAGTGTTCAAATGAAAATGACATTTCAGTTCTGTAATGATGAAATAAAATAAAATCCAGGCTTGATTCATTGTGGGATGTGAAATTAGTCATGGAAACTTTTTTGTGAGCCAACTAGTAACCACACATTCAAATTGCTTCATAGATTATGCGTCTCGCTTTCTTCATGCTCTCTCACTCCACTCTGTTTACTCCCCCACCCCAAACCTTTTCCCTTCATTCTCTTCCCCTTTATACTTCTGCATGGCGTCCTTACGTCTTGTGTCTCATATCCTTCATTTCCTTTATCTTTACTTTTAATAGATGTCCACCATGGAGAAGCTCATTGGCCATGTGATGAAGGAGGAGCCTGTTGGCAGCAGGTGCAAAGTGACTGTAGTGGGTGTTGGCATGGTGGGCATGGCCACTGCTGTCAGTATCCTGCTCAAGGTAAGACGGGTAGGAGGGGAATAAACATGTTGAAATTAAGAAGATTGCTACTATCCTTATTTGGGGATTGAAAAAGGTTTACTCAATAGGATTTCACTGGGACAGATGTAAAGGTTGTGATGGCTAGAGCAATAGACTTACCAGATCCAACGACATTTACCAGAAATGATGTGTATGCTGTGTTATGTAAAGTTTGTTTGGTTGTTAAAATGACCTATAATATAATAATTAGGACTTGTGTGATGAGCTGGCACTGGTTGATGTGATGGAGGACAAGTTGAAGGGTGAGGCGATGGACCTGCAGCACGGATCCCTCTTCCTTAAGACGCACAAGATTGTAGCTGATAAAGGTGAGAATTGACAAACTGTCATTTAGTTTACTTACTGACTAACCTGGAGTGGAATACAACTTTTTTTTTTTTTCCCCCCTCCATCTCTTCAGACTACAGTGTGACAGCCAACTCTAAGGTGGTGGTAGTGACTGCAGGTGCCCGCCAGCAGGAGGGCGAGAGCCGTCTCAATCTGGTGCAGCGTAACGTTAACATCTTCAAGTTTATCATCCCCAACATCGTCAAGTACAGCCCCAACTGCATCCTGATGGTGGTCTCCAACCCAGGTTAGACAAGGAGTCTACATCATGTGGGGTTTACATGGTCCAATTCCTGTTCGAAGCAGATTAATGGCTGATAATTTCTCATTTGGCACCTTCCCAGTGGACATCCTGACCTATGTTGCCTGGAAACTGAGTGGCTTCCCCCGTCACCGTGTGATTGGCTCTGGCACTAACCTCGACTCTGCTCGTTTCCGCCACATCATGGGAGAGAAGCTCCACCTGCATCCTTCTAGCTGCCATGGTTGGATCATCGGAGAGCATGGAGACTCTAGTGGTACGCTAGCGACATTATTTGCGAAATTTATACTGTCACGTACAGTTCAGAATTTCCTGTTTCAGTGGGGTGTATTTCTTTCTCGTAGTGCCTGTGTGGAGTGGTGTGAACGTTGCTGGAGTTTCTCTTCAAGGCCTCAACCCAAAGATGGGGGCTGAGGGTGACCCAGAGGACTGGAAGGCAGTGCACAAGATGGTGGTTGATGGGTGAGTGTTGCAATTTATTTGCTGGAGTCTGTCATCCTCTTCAAATGTACTGATTTTTGTTTTTAACAACATGTCTGGAGTGCCTATACTATTCCCCATGAAATGCTGTGTTAGACTAAAGCTCACTTGTTCTCTTTGACTCCTGTGTCTAACTGAAGTGCCTGACAATGATTAACACTGAATCCATAAATGGCAGTAATGACGCCGTATGACCCATTATCTGTATTGGTATGTCTGAAAGTTGTATGCAACTCTCTGCAGAAAGGTTAATATTGCACCATCATTTATTGTCTGCCAATCAGTAGACTTGTATTGTAATAGCTGGGTCTTTAGAGTTCAGCCATGTGCAATACAATGTTCTTTGTGTCCCAGTTGAGTCTTATCATTTCACTTATCTTTACAAAGATGAGAGAAATCCACATGCGTTGTTTCAACAGAAGAAATGGTATCTGTAAATGTGCACCTCGGTATGGCTAGTAGAACTCATTTGTCTTGTCTTTTAAAGGCAGTTAAATATTTTAATTAAAAAAATCAATTTTGTCAATTTTGTATCCCTGTTTTCAAAACTCTTATGGGCAACTCGTCAAATTTAAGTTTCTCATGCAAATACCAGTGGCTGCAATCAATGTCTACTATAAACTTGTTAAAAGAAATCGCACAACATGACACATTTCTCCTTTCAGTCTGTTATATGCCATGCTCTTTTTTTATTTCTTGTCCATGCTGCAGAGCCTATGAGGTTATCAAGCTGAAGGGCTATACTTCCTGGGCCATTGGTATGTCTGTTGCTGACCTAGTGGAAAGTATCATGAAGAATCTGCACAAAGTGCACCCTGTGTCTACACTTGTCCAGGTAGATGAGGATTTCAGTCTTTATTTTTACTTGCTGAAAAGAAAATGCTATACTTTCCACAGATGTGACAAGGTCAGCTTGTAACTATCACATTTCCTTGCCTGTTACTGTATAGGGCATGCATGGGGTGAAGGAGGAAGTCTTCCTGAGCATCCCTTGTATCCTGGGCAACAGTGGCTTGACAGATGTCATTCACATGACTCTGAAGCCTGAGGAGGAGAAGCAGCTGGTGAAGAGTGCTGAGACCCTGTGGGGTGTACAGAAGGAGCTCACTCTGTGAAAAGCACGTCTCTGAATTCTCCAGTTGTCCCTAAAATGACACCATGTGACTCCCTCCTAGTTTCCCTCTTGTGTCTCTCATTGTAATTGGTTGCTGTCACCTGTGAATTTCATAAAAGGCCAAGTGCTTGTAACTAAACCTCTCAAAGCTGGGTTTTACGTTTGAGAGATTCACATACAGGTGTCATTTTTCCTTTGCTTCCTTCAACCTGGCCTTGATCTTCCATGAAATTTTTGGAAACTCATGCTTGTATCCGTAAAGTCAGCCTGTGTTGGAGAGTAAGTATTTGTCATCCATTTGTCCTCTCTGAAATCATGCAGTCTTTGTGCATATATATTCTGTGTACTGTATGTTACGAGTACTGTTATTGCTTTTTCTGTACACTCCTAGGTCAGTCTGTATGCATTCTGTGGCCGTTGAAGTTATGTTTCTCCACTTGGTAATCTGTTTATATCTTGGAGTATAATG
This sequence comes from Haplochromis burtoni, assembly GCF_018398535.1. Taxonomy (NCBI): domain Eukaryota; kingdom Metazoa; phylum Chordata; class Actinopteri; order Cichliformes; family Cichlidae; genus Haplochromis; species Haplochromis burtoni. The sequence goes on along the minus strand of NW_024582620.1, from coordinate 89,386 downwards.
GAGACATTCCATTCTGTATGAGGAGGGCTTCCTATTCACCCATAGTAACACTGCTGCATATGTCACTGGTCCAAAATCTTGTGATACCAAAGTACCTTATATTATAGTAAAGCGGACTTCCATAAACTTGCTTGGTACTGAAGCCTTCTTAAAAAGCCTAACCACAAGTGCACTGACAAAATACTTTTGGAAGCAAATTTCATGGCACACAAAAAAACTGGCAAAGTTTACATCTATTAAGGATAAAATATGACTGCCATAATATAACTCAGATAACAGAGCCAGTGGGAAAGGGTTGGGTTATGAATCATAAGACTGCTACAGTCATTTAAAACAAAAGTTGCTTGTGTACCCTAAATGTTCTAACAAGGTTTTTTTTTCCTTTTTTTTTTTTACACCACCTGACTCTGGGAAAAGAACATTAAAAACAAATTCTATTTATAAATGTTAGATCTATTTATGTATTAATGTTACAATATTAAAGAGGATTTATCAATAAGTTACTGGGAAACATGTCATGGCAGCTGGATATTAAGCTGTTTGCTGTAACATCAAATAAATCTGCCAGGATTATTCAAGTTTGTCCTGTGTTCTGTCCTGCATTTACCATCAAACCTGGGGTTGGGGGTCCGTTTGTTTGTGGAGCTGCTGGGTCAGTAGCTGTTGCCCAATATGAGGCTGATCTGAGCTTTTCATGCAAGACTTCAAAATATTTAACTTGCCTTTAAATTACTCGTATTCATACTATTCTACCTGCTCACAAACACTAGTATTTTAATTTGTAACTATCACTGGTTTCATAAGTGGTCTGTGTCAGGAGCAGTTTTCTTACAGAAAGCAGTTCTACAAACCAGTGGAGGAAATTATAGTTCATTATTTTGGCCTTTGGTGTACAGACTAGAGCACCAATCTTCAAGTTGGTACACTCTGAACCACCGCTACCTTTTGGTTGTGCAACACAGAAAATCGTTGAATAATATCAATTATGCAAGCCACATGAATGACATGACTAAAAAGAGATGACCTATTAAATCAATTTATTTGTACTGATTTACATCTTTACATAAAAGAGCAAGTTGCCTATGGTTAAACTGAGAAAAAAATAAAACAAAATCTATAATACAATTCAAAGTGCATTTAGTAAAAGGCTAAATTCAAGGAAAAAAAAAACTTTACACAAGTTAAAGTTTTGATTAGTACATTTGTTTACTTTTGTACCTCTTAACACCCAGTTTTATTCACAAATTTTTAACTTATGTTTACTTTAACCTTCTCAGCAGGACTGAGAATGGACAGCATGGGAAAAAAGAAAATAAATCAGATACAATTGAGAAATTCCTTTACGATCCAGTAATGTATGCCAAGCCTGCCACCTACCTTAGACACTCTACAGAGTGAAACAAAAAAATGTACATGATTGACTGGTTAAAGCAGTCAACGGGTATAACAAGCAGCCGCCACACACTGAAAGAACCTCTCTCTCACACACACACACACACACACCCTCCATAAGGAGACATACAAATGGAAAATCATGTAGTAATAGTAGTGTGTGCAAGTGGGATAAGAGCTCAAATTAAAGCTGAATGTCTGACCCAAACAAATCGGTTCAGGTTAATGGATATAACTTCATGGCTACTGAAACATGAACAGAAATCCTGAGGATGAACCCTTCCCTTCCTGAAAAGTACTCCTGTGTATTTACAGACATATCTTTTCATTACAAAAGGGAGTGATCATATGGGCTCTCTACAAAGCTCTTCACTTTTAGCCCCTACCATCTGTACCTACTAGCCAAATCATGTGTTATGGCAAAGAAATTGCCAACAGAACCTGTAAGCTTTAGTTTTAGGCCAAATTTAATGTCATGACAGTGTTTTTTGCTTTTAATATGTGGTCATAAAAATAACCCTCTCATGTTTAGGTCACGTCCTTACACAATGACCTCAAAGGAGTGTTTGGTTAGTTTAAAATCTAAACTGTCTAGCTACAACTATGGCTGCAATTTACCATTCAAATATGTATTTTGTCGTTGTTGGTGCTGTTCAAATTTCTATCAGAATAAATTCAATATAAGACTATAAAATAGAGCAGCTGGTTGATATACAAGATGATAGAAGAGAGTAAGAGAGCATGAAGATATGAATGTTTCTAGGTAGTAAGCGTGGGTCAGTAGAGGTCACTAAGCCCAGCAGTCTTGCGGGCTTTTTGCATAAGAGCACGAAGCTGGAACTGCTTCCTGGACAGAAGACGTACATGCTATAACAGAAAAAAAAAAAAAAGAGGCAGGTAGGTTAAAGTGTCTGTATACTTGTTTCTGCTTATATGTGCTAGCAGCTATCTAGATCTGGTTACCTTGAGAAAAACTTCCAGGTCTATGACGCCCCTGCGGAGGGCTTCGCCCAGGTAGAAGATTGTGTCTTCAATTGCATTCTCTTCAGCGTACAGGTTCAGGATCTGTTTGTACAATGGCGCTGTGGGCACAATGACGTCATCAATGTCATTATTCTCCGACTGGTTTTCCATTTTCTCCAGGGCCTCGCTCAGCTCCTCGTCTTTTCTCTTCAGCAGATCGATGTTCCTGTCAACTTCAGTCTAGTGGAAACATCGTGATGATTGCACATATTTAGCAAATCTCAAAAATGACTGCTGTAACAGTTAACTGTGGTGAATAGAGAACAAAACAAACAGAAAGATTTAACACTGAAAGTATGATCATCTCTCACCACTTCCTGGTCCAGTCTTGAGATCATCTCTTCCAGTTTCTGATGTCCTTTCTTCAGGTCCTCTTCTGTTCGCTTCAGGGCATCCAACTCTGCCTGAGCTCTGTCCATCTCCTCCTTCATTCTCCAGCGAAGCTTGTCACTCACTGCAGAAATTAGAGATGCCCGGATGGTGTCCTCGCCAATGGTGCCATCTCTGTTTGGGCCTTAAGAGGAAGAGATTATAAGTCATCTGAGACAGTGAACAGGAGAGCCAGATGGGAAAAAAGATACTACTACAACTTAAACCATAATCTCACCCAAATGTAATTATATTTGATTTTGTTAAGTCTCTTTTACACATACCATGTCCTATGTAAAAGGGCCTTTACTGTAAATTGACAAAAGCTAATCATCTTCAGATAACTGTAAAAATGATAATTTAAATCATAATTCTGTGGAGGCTTTTCTTCCACAGAGAAACTGTGCCACCCTAAGGTGAGGATGTTTGACTAAACCATAACAGACATTTTTTTCAGGTTCTTGGTTGAGGCAAGAGGAAAATGCACAGATTTCTGTCAAATATGGTAACATGGACTTGTGGCCTTTACTATATACAGAGACCAACTCCACCAGTGCACATAATCACTCCCTAAAGCTCACTATGAGCCAAGAAAAACTCTCCACTATTCCTCCTTGCATTGCAGTTATTCAGTTCAAACAATTCACACTACATTTAAAATATATCAACAGTATTTATAGGCACAGCAAGGGATCACCACAGAGAAATCTGACAACAAGGTTTATATACAAACAAAAGGGTCCAAAAGGGTGTTTTCCAGAATGATGGAAAATGAATGAAGTATTCACATGATTTTCCCAGTTAAGCCATTTATTGGCCTCCAGTTTTAGTTTCAGTTTAACACCCATTGGCCAATCTATGATTTATGTTCTGGTTGTAGCACTATCCACAGTGACAACAATATTGTAGGATGGTGGTGAAAAAAGCAACAGAAGGAAAATTACATCTTAACAAATTCATACTTTTATTGAAAAACAAATTCCATGTAGGCAACCTTACTAAGCATTACAGCTGGTATTTTGGACTGTATTGTAAAACAATTTACATGTTTATTTATTAGTGTTTTATACTAGCTACACAAGACAGTTCAAGGACTGGCAAATTCCAGATTATATAGCAGTAAATATACTGGCAAATGTCTGCAGAGTCAAGACCACCTTGTGTACAGTCTGGAGTCAGCGCCACAAATGTCAGAGTTAATTCACCCACTAGGTGACCCCATTTCTTCTCCTTTACCGTTCCAAACCTAAATATAGACCTGTGTGCTTCTGAAGTTTAAGTTGTGGGGGGCAAAAAGAAGCTTTCCCTTTCCGTTCAGGGCCATCCCACCCTTTGGCCTTTAATAGACCCCACTCTAGTTACACTAATGACCTTTCACTGGTGACTTGGTACGCTACTGAAGTTATTCAGAGGGTGAGAGAGTCGAAGTCAAAAGGTCAAGTGTCTCAGTATGGATTAACTAAAGATCATAAAGTTTTATCAAGGGTGAATAACGTTTTTTGCTGAGAATTAAAACTGTTCTACATTAATATTTCAAAGATACCTGGAAGTAGAAAACATATGCACCCAGATGCTGGATGTAATACTTACCCACTGTGGAAACTGGAGTCTGGGTGGGGTAGTGTGCCGGTCCAGCAGTGGCTGGGTAAGAGTTCCCCCCTGGGTACTGATAACTTGGGTAGCCTCTGAAAATAGTTAGATGATTGTCAAGCTAATGCTTTACATTTTCTATTCTGAAACATTTCAAGAGCGTATTTGCAAAATTCAGCTGTACATGTAACAGAGCCAGTGCTGCAGTGTCTTGATAATAAAAGTCAGTGAATACTCCACCATCAAACGTGTTGAATTTGTTGTGTCACACAGTGTTAGCTGCAGGCAGCAAATAAAAGGGCTTGGGAGAAATCTTACCCAGAGTTAGGATTTGGGCCATACGGTGACACTGCAGGCATGCCAGGCATGTAGGAAGCTGCAGCAAAGAGAGAGAGAGACAAAAAACGAGATCTCAGGACACAAAGGTCAAAGGTTTCATTGATTTTTTTGGGACTGCTCACAGGCACACAGAAGAGACAGAGATAAAGTATCAGTTTCAGTATTGTGTTGCCATAGTATGTGAGCTCCATCTGGTGCCCAAGGAAGTAAATGCACCATTAAAAAACAATCAAACAAACAAACCCCCCAAAACAAACAAAAAACTAATTTCTAACACTTTGGGGAAAAAAAATTCACAGACTACTGTGTACAAGAAATGTATGTCACTCACAATTTGGGGGTCCGGCTGCTTGAAAGGCTTGGTAAGGAGCTTGTGTGGTCGGACGAGAAAACACAGGGGGCTCCTCCCCGAACACCACAATCATCACCTGAATCAGACCATACAGGTCTGATTGAGGCTATAAAACAGTGAGACACATTTTATTAACCAAATTGCCAGGCAAGTTAAGAATGCAAATTACATCTCCAGCCACAAAGGCACTTTTTTTTGTCCTATAATCCAGCATAACGAAATGTTGCCTTTTTCTCCATCTAGTAAATTTTTTGAGCTACATTTTTGTGTGCAGAAACTCTAGTTGTCACATTACATGCTTTTAATACCTTAAAACATGTTTTTAAACATGGATTAAAAGAATTACTACTTACATGTTTCCATTCATGTAGATACGGCAGGTAAATCTTTCCATTAGCATCTATGTGCTTGCCAGTTTTGATCATCATAGCGCTGGTAGGTTTGACAAAACATATAGGTGGGTTGTAGGGATATGTGTCCAGGAGCCACAAACACACTGGGATGTTGTACACATTACCTACAGAAATCAAATACACAGTGTTATAATATAGCTATTGTCCAAAACCTTAATGTCCTCACTGCTCCCTTAATATTTAACAAACTCCATATTCTGTTATCAAGAACATATTAAGTGAAACACATTTTATGTATCTTTGTACATCAAATACACATTTAAAAAAAACCCCACAAAGTCTGATATTCAAGCAAGATTAAAAAAAACTGCTTTATGTCCACATCCACAAGGTGAGAAAGTTTACCGTAGGTTTGGCATTTGTCCTGAGATAATGGTGTAAAAAGGGAAAAAAAAGTGCAGTTAATCCAGTAAGTCAGAGTGACCACATCGGATAGAAAAAAAAGTAGTCTAGTAGACATTATAAATAGTAGTAAAAAAAAAAAAAAAAACTTCACTTAATTATGCTTGAAATTTTCAAAAATATATATAAAGTTATTAATTTATTGGAAAACCTCTTTTTAGAGAGCAAAGAAGCATCCATTACCTCTGTAGCTCACAGGAACAGTTCCTGTCAAGCTCATCAGATCTCTTGTGGAGCCATCATTAAATACTGAAATACAAGCAGATGCATGCCATTACACAACATACAAGTGAAACCAAGCAGTTAAAAACAGGAGATAAATATTACTTAATTTACCATAAGCATCCATGACTGGCTTCAAATCCTTGTACTGGGAGATCACATTGGTTATTTCACGAACAGTCAGGTCTCTGTATTTGTATTGCTGGGCAACAAGTAGAGGAGACAAAATTAATATTTTTACTTTTTGTTTTTTTTTAAATATTTTGTTTACCAAGCTGCTATTCAAAATTCAGTGCCATACAAACTGAGTGTGATCATTTGTATTGACTGATTGATTTTATTTCACTCCAAAACATATCACAGACTAAAAACATATATCACTTAATTACCAGAATAATGACTAAAAAAATACAACTGATAATAAAAGTCAACTTATTTGATAGGTATTTTGCACTGTCAGTTGAGCTAATGTTAACTGAATTATATTTCACTGACAGGCCACGTTTGTTTTGTTTTTTTATTACTATCAGAAATAATACTTTCACTCTTCAACAAATGAAGTGCAAGCTTACTGTTCTTCTAACCGCAGGATAACAGATTCTTATTACTGAGCTAAGCTCAATATCCTTAGGATTTTTACACAAACTACAAGAGCTGGATAAGAATCACGTACATAAAGGAAATGTTCAAAAGACAAATCTGAAACAGTAATAGACCTGTAACAGATCCTTGTGGTACACCACAGATAAAATTTCCAAGGAGTGACATTGAAGAACCATTATTTAATTCTACATACTGTAAACAGGACTTGAAACACCTTACAGATTAAATTTACTGCCTCTATACATTTGCTTATAAATTAGAATAATCCAATTAAAAAGCCTTGTGAACGTAAATTAGTACAATACCAGTATGGATACAATTATCCATATTAAACTCATTTTTATCAGAGAAGTGTTTAAGACCAGTGTCAATAGAGTCCCTTGGTCTGGCAACCGATTGAGAGTCATTAGCTTTTTCCCACCGATGCATCACAAACCTGGTAATAAACAATTCTCTAAAGTATTCTGAACACGACTGGCAATATAAATACAGGTCTACGGTAACCTCCAAAACTGTGGTCTCATTTTTTTTAACCAAAGTAACTTCAATTAATAATATGTGCAACTGTGTGTTCTATGGTTACACAGTTATGCCTCAATCTAATTTAGTACAATATATTTGACCAAAACAATATTTAAGATACTTTATTATCTTAAATTTGGCGAAAATTGACAGTCTATTAAACAAAACCGTACCAGGAAATGTTAAACTGGCTTCTAACGTTAGCCAGTGTCAAACAGGACGCTATGAGCTAATTTGCTATCGTTTTTCAAGAGTCAACACTCAAGCTCAAACTTACCTTTAGCATTTTCTTCAGGTTACTTTCGTTGACTACTGCCATGTTCCTCAGGTGTTTATTTTCACTTTTCTTATTAATAAGTTAAGCGTCTTAACAGCTGACTTTTATGACAGCTAAAGTGACAGCGAATGCAAGCTAAAGCTGGCTAGCGGAGCTCCGGTAAATGCAAGGCTAACGTTAGCCCTAGCTCGGGCGGACTCAAACAAGGGCGTGATTCAGCTACTACGAGAAATCTTCCAGTCTTGTAAGCGGGAACTGTATCTGTGTTCCACACGAATACTCAAAAAACAACTCATAAATCGACAAAATAGCTAACGAGTAGTTGTAAAAAGGAGCTTGAAAACAAAAACCCGATGGTCAACAAAAGGAATTTCCGGCAGTTCTCTTTAGTGCTTCCGGTCCCTGTGTGACGTGATGTGATTAACACGTCAATGTAAGATCCCCAAATTCTACGATAGCCCGTGATATAAATCTGTAAATGTACACATTAAATCAATTAATAATTACATCTTATTTAATGTTTACTGTTTTTACTTCCGTGAGATGCACACAAACAGAATCCCCACGAGGAAGCACTTGACTACCGTGGGAAGGAAGAACTCCCTTTTTACAAAAAGTGACCTAAAGCATGACATGTTCAGGGAGGGGCACTCATCTGCCACAACAGGACTCGGGGTGAGGCGAAGAAGAAGGAGAAGAAACAAAAGGGGAGCATAGCAGACAAGGACAAAACAAACATTATGGAAGAGAATATACAAAAATTATTCACATGTTGCAGTGGCATCCAAATGCATTAGGAGTGAAGGAAGCCTGCTCTACCCCTAATTATAAGCGTTATCAAGTTTGAAATCTAATTTTAAAACTAGAGAGTATCTGTCTCCTGAATCCAAAGGAGCTGTTTCCACAAGAGAGAGAGCTGCAGGCTCTTCCTGCCATTCAACTATTGGATACTCTAGAAACCATGAGTAAGTCTTCATTCCAAGAGTTTAGTGCTCTACTGGGATAATATTGGGATAATATGATATTATGAGATATTAAATATCTCATATTAAAGTAAAATTGAGACAGGCATGGTGTTGGCAGGATCACACTTTAGGTCTGTTTTGCTGCCAGTGGTATTTACAAATTCTTCTACTTTTACCTCAAATTATGATGATGATTGAAACTTAAACACAATTCCATATTCCAACAGGGCAATGATCCAAACCATACATCAAAACTGGCTTTGAAATGAGTAAAGCACACTAAATGGCCTGTATTTGTATAGCGCTTTTACTAGTCCCCACTAGGGACCCCAAAGCGCTTTACACACCCAGTCACACACTGGTGGAGGCAAGCTACAGTTGTAGCCTGGGGCAAACTGACAGAAGCAAGGCTGCCATATCGCACCATCGGCCCTTCTGGTAGGTGAAGTGTCTTGCCCAAGGACACAACGACCAAGACTGTCCGAGCCGGGGCTCGAATCAGCAACCTTCCAATTACAAGGCAAACTCCCAACTCTTGAGCCATGATCGCCACTAACATCAAGCTTCTGGAAAGGCCTTCCCAAAGTCCCAATTATGGATTATGTTTAAAAGTCTGGGCCATGCCAGCAAGCCAACCAGTTTAAATGAATTGGTCAAATATTCAGCCACAGGTATGCCAGAAGCTTACTGATGCTAAAGAGTCTATTCAAGGTACAACTTCAGGACAGCATCGCGCAATCACTGTCCACTTAACATCGATGGATCCTCTGTGGAGGTCATCAAGATCACCAAATTCCTTGGTGTCCACCTGACGGAGAACCTCTCCTGGTCCCTCAACACCAGCTCCATAAATAAGAAGGCCCAACAGCATCTCTACTTCCTGCAGAAGCTGAGAAAAGCCCATCTCCCTCCATCCATTCTCACCATGTTCTACAGAGAGCCTATCAAGAGCATCCTGAGTAGCTGCATCACTGTCTGGTATGCAAACTGCACCGTATCGGATTGCAATACCCTACAACAGATCGTGACAGCACCTGAGAAGATCACTGAAGCCTCTTTTCCCTCCAGACACTTATAGCACCTGCTCTGTCCACAGAGCCAACAGCATTGTGGAGGACCCCACACACCCCTCACACACACTCTTCACCCTGCTGCCTTCTGGCAAGAGGTACCAGAGCATTCGGGCTCTCACTACCACTACCACTCTGTACTGTACCACTGTACATGGTTGGAAATGACAATAAAAGCCACTTGACTTAACTTAGGACATTTAAACAAATATCAGTGGAAATATATGCGTATATGTGAGCCTGTATGTATACTTTTGCTCCGGTATGGATTAGAGAAAATTCAAAATAAATTCAAATGTGTTCATGTGTGTTTAAGCTTAAAAAAAAATGCAAAGCCTCTAATTCCCATGATTCCCATGATGAGTGTATAGAAACTTCTGACCACAACTTTATGTGGTATCCCAAAATCATACTTATAGTCATCAATCACACATTTAGCCATCATTTATATTCTTTAGCAGGACAAGGAAGACATAGGCTATATATATTCAGCCATTTATAGTTGCTATATTAAATATTATGTGCAAAAATCAAATGTTTTGTTAGTGAACTACAATTCCATGAGAGTTATTTCAACAATAACAAGCAATGCAGGTTTAACATAGCTATTTATTTTCAATAACAGAATAAATCAGTCAGATTTTACAAAAGATTATATTTCAGTCAGAGTCTTCCGGGTATGTGTTTACACTGATGAAAAAAGCTTATACCTATATTCTATTGACAGAGGTAGTTTTTTTCTATTTTATATCAGTTTATAAAATAAGACAGGCTTTTATAAAATGACAGAGGACCACACCCATCTAAAGTCCAAACAGCCCAGAAAATATTGATGCAGTTGAGCAACATCTTTATGAGGCACTTGTAAAGCAATGAAGGTGGTTAAAATGTTTATTGCTACCACACAAAATCAAATGAAAGGGTGCTAATTTGTGATGAAAATCATTTGAAATATAAAAATACAGCATGCTTTTTCATATCTGAAGACTTCACTATTTAACACACAGTCAATAGATACCATATCCACAATATGGGGGAAAAAAACTGACAAAAACGTTTCTCTCACAAACTGTTGCCAAATTGCACAAAATACTAACAATTAGTTTCATTTTCTTGCTGAAAAGGTTGCCCGTCTTCTCTTGTTAAAGACAGATATAAATTTCCATCTGTGTCTGTAAATACTTCTGGTTGTTTGTGGAACTGCAGCCAACCTGAACAAATAGAATAAATATCGTTAATCAAATAATGATCATGTCTGACATTCTGACAAGTGAAAGGTATTTTCAAACTCAATCAGGCGGATCCTCGATTATTGGCTCCATCTTATCAGTATCAGCTAGGACACAGATGTTGTTTTTGACACCATAGAGGCTTCTTTTGAGCTTGTGTGTGCTACTTACAAGAGGCTTGCTCAGGCTCTGGAGAAGGCTTCATACACACAGGAGGAAATTCTCCAAACACGGCAACCATCACCTGAACAAGGCTCATTAGGTCACACTCCCCCTAATAATAGAAGGAAAGGGTCACTTTCATGCGCTCTGGCTGTAGAGTTATGCAACCACATTGTGTCAGTGCCAGCAAAATCAACCCCTAATCAACCCCACATGCAGCTTTGTCGAAAACAAATATTGCTTCAATTCTCACATTCTTCCACTCTCGCAGGTAAGGCAGCATGACTTCACCATTGCTGGAGATATACTTTCCGCTGAGGATCATCATCTGTTGTGTGGGTCTGATATAGCAGATGGGAGCAGTTTGGGGGTAGGTTTCCTCAATCCACAGGCAAATGGGAATGTTATATGTTATATCTTGTATAATGGCAAAGAGAAAGATATCAAAATCAGAGAGATTCTTAACCTTTCATATTTTTTGTTTGAAGTTATTCTGTTATGAAAGAGAACAAAATGGAATGCAAATGTTATTACTGTTAATCGTGGCAGGAATGGTTCCGGTTAAGCTCATCAAGTTCTTTGTAGTTCCATCATTGTAAACTGTACAAAACACAGCAAAGGCAGTTACTGTTACAATGCAACGTTCCTTTTTCCACCGAGTTTACAAAGTTTGGCAGCATTGGACTGTGAACCTTACCATATTTATCCATTACGGGCACAAGGTTTCTGAAGTAAGTTAATGTCACGTTTATTTCATGAGCCACACACTTCCGAAGATATATCTTCAAAACATAAAATAACAAAAAATTAAAAGGAGAATAGACAAAAAACAAACAAACACTGGAGAAATCTGTACATGAAAATACAGCCGCTGATCCAGCGATAAATGAAACATTCCTTACCTTAGGAAGCATTTTCTTAATCGTATCTTCGCTGTATGGCATGATTAAAGTTTCTCTGAGAAGAAAATGCCACCTTTTTTTTCATTCAGTAAAACTTTGTTTGACTGTGTCAGACCTGCGAATGTCTGCCTGTCATGGCTTTTCGAGAACCTCTTATCTTTTATGACCCTTGAAAGCCAGGAAGAGAGAGTATGCAAATCTTCCGTGCTGAAAACCAATAACTACTCTACATGGCTTAAAGAAGAGGCATAAAAACATGAAGTGACTTGCATCATGGGTCACTGTTAGATCAATCTGCTAGCATGTGTCTTGCTTTTTGCTTCCTGATTTAGTGATGACACTAACTTATCACTGTCAAATAAATCATTTCATTCATACCATTGACTCTGTGGCACTAATATAAATAACAGTCAACTCCAGTAGTGACAGAATAGAAATAAGTTCCAAATGCTCTGCTTTAGTTGAGCTAATTTAATATCATAGATACCATTTACTCATGTAAAACTGGGAAATACGTAATACACTTCAGTGATTTTCTTATACTATACAATGTTCCTTGTTTAGTCCTTCCTTCTTTTTCAGATGCTGGAGGTGACTGAAATACACAAGCCTGACCCACTATTGCTGACTTTTATTGAATTCAGTTGTAAAGTAAGCCAAATAACTAACAAGTGTGAATCCCACATCAATCAAACTTTTTTTTTTTAAACCAAGGCTTCTTTTGAAAGCCTGCTCCCTTATTCACTACGTGGTCACCGCCCAGTTTTCATTAATGAATGTAGGGCCCTATCGCTCGTTATCACTATAACTTAAATGTAATATTTTAATTTCTTCTAACATCTAACCATCCTGAAGGGTTTTAAAAACTACACGTTAATGTTCAGTTGTGCAATATTAAATTTGTTGTCACTGCAGTGTTACATGGTAGAGTCATGTGTAAACACAGGGTTTATGATTGCCCTTTGAACCCCTTATCAGAGCTGTATTTTCTCACATTATATAGGCCTCATGCTGTTGTACACTGGGACTCTTCCTTATAAGCAGTTAAATATAAAACATTTATCAAGAATATCTATATATGTCATCAGCTTTTATTATAAGACAAAAGCAATAGTTACTTTTGTCTTTTTTTAAACCAAAGCTGTCCCAGTCCTTCAACTTCACGGCAGAATACACATAGTAGCCTGCAGGGGGAAGCAAATCACAAACTTAAGAACAAAAGTTTGGTGGCGAGTGGACCAAAGCAGTTTGATCTTGACATCTTTATTCCTGTCCTGCAATACATTTGCCACATTTTCAAGAGTAAATACATCTTAAATAGCTAAACAGTTGACATTTTCACAAAATCCATCCACGCGCCCATTCCACAGTCTGCAAGGGGACAAACAAGCCCTTGAGCCCACCGAATCCTTGTGCAAAACCCCCAATGGTCCTGAAAGTCTTTGTCATGCTCGCCAGGTTTTCAGACATGTATACTGGTGGTTCACTGGCTGAGTATTGCGACAACATGATGCTTTTTCTAATGCAATGGTAATCTGAATGCATAGATTTGTGAAATTCTATGGTATTATTATATCACGGATGTACTGTTTAAAGATTAACAAGGATACCACAAGGACTGTAATTACATACTACAAACTCCACGCTCCTTTTCCATTGAAATGTCTGAGTACAGTGGATGAAAAATAAAAGCTGGGTACAACACAGCCAAAAGTAGGGCCCCTACGATTATCCCTCAAATAATGTAAGCAATATAAATTGTAAAATCGAGGCTTCTTTCAAACAGTATCAAGAGAGTCAAACACATTCACAGTTCATATCCTTCCTCCAAGCAGAGAAAAGAACACAAAACCTGACCACCATCATCCAGACAGTAATTAGACTGGTCATATTTCTGTAAGCAATGGTGGGAGTGAAAGAGAGTTCATTTGCATGTACAATATCAATTAGGTCAAAAAATAAAAACACTGTTTCCTTTAAAAGAAGGACAATGGCCAGATAAAGTTTGTCATCTGTTACATCAGAGCTTTGGATTTGAAGCAACAGGCTTGTAGTGTTTAGGACTCGGTACATTTTGACACATGCCCAATTCAGTGAACTACTATAATCTAGATATAATCTGTGCTAAATGCAACAATTTAGTCAAATCACTATCACATGTTCCAATGTGATAGAACTGAAATGTCATGAATATTTGATTATGACAAATTGGCTTATGCTGGGTTCTCTCTAAAGTTCATTACTACAGAAAAGCCCGTCTGTGTAGTGTTTTTAGGGACCTGTCTTTCAAATTCTGTACAGCGCATGTCGAAAGTCAACACACTCGTGTCTTTTTTTTTTTTTGCACACATAGTTAAAACAAACAAACAAACAATTCAGCAAACTGAACAGATGACCATCTCGCTGCACACATGAGGTACGACCTAGCTAACAGATAAGGCAAAGTAAACACACATCAGTCTTTTTATTCAGGCAGCAAATTAATCCGGTTACGGAGCGCACAAGCCTGTCTGTAATAAGAAACACAAAACAATGCACTCCCATATCCCGCTCCTTACACCTGTTACACACAATAGTCCCACATATACAGTAAATATGGTTCTGACATGACTAGCACCTGACTTGATATTGTTCCTTTGAAAAGCTGAAAGTGGCAGATAAAGCAGAGCAGTGTGAGGATAGTCTGGTGTGTGGAAAAACTGAAGTTTTACTCTGAGGCAGGACTTGTGCATTACACTTTGCAAAAACTAACTTATGACATCTATTAATCCTGGTTTCCTGGACTGATAGATATCCTCCGGGACACCAATTCCTGAGCCTTATCGTCCACAAGGAGTGATTCTTGCAATCTAAAAATAGCTGTTGTACACCATACAGCTACTAAAATGAAATGCAGAGACTTTTTGCATTGCTGTTTTGTTTTTTTTTTGTTTTTTTAAATCGACTCGCTGCCAACTTTAAGGTATTTATCCCATTCTACAGGCAACCTATCGTGCTTTTGCAACTGCAAAGATAACAACAACTACATTTTCATGCACAGTACCTCTCCTTCTTAAACAAAAAGTAAAGCAGAAAAATAAGTAGTCATGACACAGGGTATATTCCCAATACTTTGTAATTTGGAAAGTAAATTATTCTATTGCACCAGAATCTACGTACACTAACCATTACTATTATTATTCCACAAGACGACTCGCAATGAAACATCTGTAAAGAGAGAAGGCAGCGGTAAGCCATCTATCTAGAAATTCTCCATTCAAGAGATCTAGTCCAAAAGGATCTTCAACTACCTCAGGCAGGTCAAAAAAATGTCAAACCAGGTGCCAGCTGAAATAAGCACTTTCAAAACTGCCAATCAAAAATAAATGTTTCATATCAAATACAAAAATCAAAGATTTTTTTTGTTATTTTACAGGTAGGCTAATTGATAAACAACAAAAAATACAGTCTTTCCCATGTCAGCATCCACCCCCTGTATCCAGTTAGAGCGCAGGGATTTCATTGCCATTCAAAAGAAACCAAAGGCAGGTAGGGTGAAGCGGGAATGGGATGGGTTAGCATGAGAGGTGTTGGGTTAACTAAAAGTCAATTCCAGTTCTTTCCACTGAAGTCACTCATTCCTTCCAGCAGCTAGGTGGGGGATGGGGAGTGGAATCAGGCTTTTAAGGAGGGCGGAGGTGAGATACCCGCCCCCCCAATTACCAGTGTTGAGACTGAAAACAATAAGTTAGCAGGAAAGTTGTGGAGCTACCCAGCGACGCCACATTGCAGCTGACAAAGAGTCATTAGTGGTGTTGCTCACAGGTCGATGTGGACCAACAAAAAAAGATGGGGCTGGACCAGTCTAGTTCCGCTAGCCACTTAGGCAACAGTCCAATATTCCCCTTTCCATACAAGTCTATAGTTCAGTCAGCCCTGATGGTTTCTGTCAGGGCTTTTGTTTCAATCATCCTTTTGTTGGAAAAGTTTTTGTTTTCATCGTTGGGTTGTTTCATCTTCCAGTCCTTAAGTCCATGCTGCCACTTTGTGCCGTAGCGTTTCTCAACATGTAGCAGTGAGCTGGGCAAAGAAAATGACAAGATATAATTAAAGTTTTAAAACTCAGATTGTTTCAAAAGTGCTTTTTTTTTTTTTTTTTACAATGAGCATCATCTACACAGAGTTACAGGTGGTCAACAAATGAATGGTGAAAGCAATAGAACAGAGATATCAAGCTCATTTTCCATGTTTGACCTTAAGTGGGCCAGACCAGTGAAGCACCCCTTTCTGCCATTGCAAGTACTATGTCTCAGTTTCTCTGCATGATAAAGAAATAATTCTCTAGTAAATGGAAGAAATCTGTCAGCACGACTCTTTGGGACTAAATTATAAGTAATAAATGTATCAAATTACAGAAAAAGTAGCTCATTGCCTTTTTTATTGTAAAAGGACTATCTACAATGGAATTTTATATTGTAGATGGTGAAAAATCATAGACATTTTCTTATTTAAATGCTCACCTATTTGTTAATTACTTTAGTGTAATATGAAGTTTTTTATCGGAAGGAAACATGGTAAAACTTCAAAATATATGGCCTTTCCAAAGCTGTCCTGTGGGCCAGATCGGAGTCTTTGGTGGGTGAGTTCTGGCCCCTGGGCTGTATTTTTGATACCCCTGCAATAGAGCTTTGGGCTACCATGTGCTTTGATCGCTCAGGCTCTGGAGCTCTGAGAAAATATTTCCAAAATTTATGTGTGACTCTGGTGCTACCTAACATATCAGTCCAAAATCTCCCTTACATGTTCAGTTACAATAGCATATAACATCATTTTCATACTCATCAATCAGTGGCTGCTTGTACTCTATGGTTGGGGGCTTTGTCAGCCTGGAAGAGGCCAGCTCCCACCCTAACAGGATAAAGGTGAACAACTTTGTATTAACTTGTAATGATATGTCCCTTTAAAGGTAAACCCTCCCCAAAGCCAGTGAATTCCATCATTCCATGCATTCACAACTTAGCTTTGCAAACTGATTTGGTGACCATTACTGTGTATATAATTTCTCACCTGCATCACGACACCACACAGCGACAGCTCATACAGTCTTGACCACTCTCATCGGGTGGGTTCAACTTCCTCAACTTATGCTGCCTGATCTCTCTAACCAGTGTGTAGAAGGCGTCCTCTACTCCCTGTAAACACACACAAACACACAAAAATGTTACAGAAAAATCCAGGCACTTAAAACGCTCCTATTCAAGGCTCCCATATTAAATGCACGTCTTCTGACTGACAGCAAAGCTTTTAGGTGTGCTCACCAATTGGCAACATTACCATGACAACCTTAATCATTGCGTGCACTGAGAATTATTAAATACATTGTCAAGAAATCATGATGACTAAAAAGACTGCATTTCTTTACTTCTTGCATTTCCTTTTGAGTGACAGATATTCTGCAGGTGTAGCGATGAATGCGAGTATGTATGTACCTACATAATGTGTCACAGTGAGTCACAGACAGTGGGAGCTGTGAGGCAACTGGTCCTTATGAGCCCTTTCAAATACTGTAGCTCTGTTCTCAAGCCAAGGTAACCTGGCTATGAGTCACTGCCTGCAGCATAATAAAATGCTCCCAGCAACACAAATCACATCATAGCGCATGGTCTGCTGTAAGATGCGCATGAATATTTTTGCAAAATGTGAAATTAAACAGCCTAAATAAGAACACTGACATAACCTGCAGATAACATAATGATGCAGCAAAATTAGCATATGAGGAATTTTAAAGATTCAAACACCAATAAAAGAGGCAGGACACGAGAAAAGTATTCCTCTGCGGAAAAACGTTATGTTGCTCCTTACTTTATGTAAACTGCTTACCTGCCGTGTTTTGGCAGAGGTCTCAATGTAGGGGATGCCATAGGAGCGAGCGAGCTCATGGGCTTGCCTCGTGTCCACCGTGCGCGCAGGGAGGTCACATTTGTTTCCCACAAGGACCATGGGAACATCATCGGAATCCTTAACACGTTTAATCTGTTCTCTGCGTTGCAAAACAAGAAAATTGAAAATTTAGTTTATTTCATTTCCTTATTATTATTTTTGTTCCTTGATACATCCAAGCACTTTATTTAGCCACAGTTACATGTCTGTTGGCTGAGATCCTCCCAGCATCATCAACAGCTCCACCCCTGGAGAACCAACCACCCGGGGAACTTTAGGACCCAGAGGAAGAGCTAGTGCCTACCGGTGCTGGGCTGTGCTGCACTGCTGAAGGAGGGAGGGTGGGTGGACAACAGGCAGGCGGCAAACAGCATTACCTCATCACTACAGCAGCAAGTGCCAAATGCCATGCAGCCAGGGGGGGACTGAGTGAGAGGAGAGGGTCAGATCACTCCATCAGCCCAGCCTTTCTTCTCAATCAGCCCCAGTATAGCCTGCAGTACAGTCAGCCAAACCCATCTGCAGTCAATACTGCCAATGGTAATTATGACAACACTTGCTCTGAGTTTTGATGTCAAAGCAAACAAGTTACCCTATCAAACCACAGATACCTGTATACCTGGTATTAAGGCGAGTACTTAAAGTTTAGCTTTAAAGAGTTGTGGATTGGTCTTTATTTGGTGTTTTTGTACATGGATGAACACTGCTCTGCCATGTAGCGCTAGTCAGCACTGATAGTGGGGGGGAAAGTTTTTGTGGGTTTTATTTCTTGTCACAAACAATTGTTGCCTGTAAATACAGGCAGCAGATGTGTAGATAACTCAAAACATTTAACTGGGCACTGAGCCAAAGTGCACTGCATACCTGTATGGTTTAAGAGCAGTTATGTTAAAGCAGGGTCCAAAACAGCTGAGTTGCAATGGCAACAGGCCAAACAAATCTACATTTACACACTCTGGAAACCTGTGACTTAAAGTGTAGCCTCATGCAAGACCAGCAAGTGGGTGCCTAATGTGATGAGAAAGACAAAATGTGGCAAAGAGAGAAAACACTGTCACTTCCAGCTGAAACTCTCACCCCCACCCTCCCTTTCTCCTTCCCTGTCCTTGGGAGCGCTACCTCTCCCCGCTTCTCTAATTGAGTCAGGATCGATTTCATTGGCATCGTGCTGTAAGCCTCCAGTTGGGAGCTAAGCTTTCTTTAGCTGTGTTAAACGCTACAGCATGACATCATCAACTACTGCAGAGAGCTGGCACACACGTATATAAAGCCCTTTTCCTGCAGACCCCACGGGAGTCCCTCTAACACACACTGCATATGCACATCCAAAGAAGCTAACAGACATGATTTAGCACCGGAGCTCCACCCCAACAGGCCTACGGTCTGGCCAAGAAATACAGAGGTGCACATTTTCCAGTTCTCTTTCTTTGCATTACTCTTAGACACACCTATACTGGTGAATGTCCTCAAAAGACTTGGTATTGTTGATGGCGAAGACACACAGGAAGCCCTCCCCCGTCCTCATGTACTGATCCCTCATGGCGCTGTACTCCTCTTGACCTGCAGTGTCCAGGATGTCCAACAGGCAGGTCTCCCCGTCGATCACAACCTGCTTCCTGTATGAGTCCTGCAGAAAAAGACAAACTTGCACTTTTAGAGAAGTGCTAAAGACATCACACAAAACTGATAGTTCACCTTAATGTAACCGGTGGTCCATTGCAGATTCTTACCCTGGGTCACTCAGGGCAAAGAAGTATATTATAGGGACACTATGTCAGTGACTGAATGTTGCTTGACTGTAATCAACTTAGGTTACTTTGTAAAATTCCCTCCTCACTTTCAGGTCAAATGAAAATCAAGAGATCAGAGGAGCAGGGTATCAGAGCCAATGTTTAGCCTTCCAACATGCAGTCACAAAAACATGGGAGTGCTGTCCCTTTGTTTGTTAGAGCATAGGGGCCAGGAATGCAAATACACAAAAAGGACATTGTCTGGCCAGAGGCAGGCGTGGTGAGAAAGAGAGGGATAGAGAGGGAGGAAAAAGGGGAGAAAAGACAGGAGAAGACATTCTCACTAGCCTTCCTCTTTGCTCTGCAATATATTCCAGTGTCTTTTTCCTCAGGAAAATATTGAGTAAAAGGTGGAGAAAATGCTTCTGAAATTATGGATTTCTTTCAAGCCTTGTCATTTGGAGGATTGCCACAGAAGTTAATTAATTAAAGTAACCTGGTTTAGACTGTGGGGTTGGACATTTATATAAAACATCTAATTACGCAAAGACTGCACATGAACCATTTTAAAGAATGTCGCAGAAGCACACAACAGTTCAAGGGGAAATACTTCATCTAAAGATAACTGCTGCAGGAATAATGTACAGAACACGTAGAAGCACGTCATACCTCTATTGTGGGGTCATATTCATCCACAAAGTGGTTCTGGATCAGCTGTATGGTAAGTGCACTCTTGCCCACGCCTCCAGCTCCCACCACCACCAGCTTATACTCCGTCATGTTCGCAGCTGCAGCTCAACCACACACTCACACACAACCACCGCTGCTGGAGAGAGGAAAAGGTGCAGGTTAGTATAATGACCAAAATAAACATGACACACAGTTTTGACAAGCACGTGTCAAGATTGACGTGTCCTCAATTGGTGGTACAGACAAAACATATGACAATACCATTAATGCCCACTGGTGAGAAACACGAGTGGTTGTGTATGCTGAAGTGTGTGCATGCAGTGGGGGCTGTAGTTGAGACCCTCAAAGGGGAATGTGAAAAATGTGCTGAAGGTACTCAATGTTCCAGTCCTCTCCCGCTCAGTGTTAGCAGCAAAAAGTGTGCATGAGAGGGAGTAAGAGAGAAAAAGGAGGGGCATCACACTGGCAGATAGATCCATATCACTCAGGGTTTAGATTACTGAGGTCTACCCTAGACCATACAGGGACAGTGATCCAAAAATAAATAAATACATATTAATAAAGATCAAATTGAGTCAATACTAGAACATTTTTAATAAAATAATTCTAAAAATATATTTAAAACTCTTCCACTGTTTCATTTTAACGATGAGGTAAATCACTATCTACGAGACTGTTGTTATGAAGGATTTCTTGTTGATTCACTCTACAGCGATCCATCCAGGAGGGTTACAATTTTATGACCCCCAGGTGTGCCTGCAGTTGCCCCCTACGCTCCACCACACCCACTTAATACATCCAGTCGATGTAACGTGGTCAAGTTAGCCATAAATCAAGCCATGTTATTAAAGAAATACGCAAGTCTCGCGAGGAAACATGCGCGATATCAATTTTCTGTTACCTGAAACGGGCACACTCAAACCTACATAAATTTAGGAGAAATGATTAAAACTGGGAGAAAAACCAAGTTATTCAAATATTAATGAGATATTTTTCCAGTGTAATAGATTTTTGCATGCTTAAAAATGTGGGAAAACTTGCGTATATTACAATTTTGCTCATTTCACCACCAAATTAGGTGAAGCCGCAAATATTCATGTACAGACACAAACCAGTGCAAAGACACGTACCCACAGGTCATCTTCCCCCACCACAGCGTTGCTGGCCAGTAAAATTCCAGTGTTAAAGAGAAAGTAGTCATATGGTTTTTCTGTTATGTTCTGTGGCAAAGTGAGACTCATTGTATGGACAGCTGACCACAAACTCACCAAATATGCAACCTAAAAGTGACCAAATAGCTTCTGAGTAGAAGACATGATGAGTTAGATTTATTACTGACTGATATGAACTTGTTGTGCTGGTTTTATAACATTAAATCGGCTACAAATCTATGACTAACAACAAGTGTGCTGGAGGCCCATTGTAACTACAGGACTCTACTATGGTTACAGTTTGACATTGTAGTAATAATGAGTGGAATAATAATGATGTCATATCTGGTTAAAGACCTAAGAGGAAAGTAACTGAGAACAGTTATAAATGATAGAAAGCCATGTGTCTTAACAGAAGCATAGTTTCACTTTCTGTTTGACAATTTAGACCAACAACCTCTAGACGCCACCTCTACGTCAAATATCTGTCTTTCAAACAGCAAAGCCTCAGTTGTCATAATTGTACTATACAATGAATTTAAAGTGTATATACAGTCTATATATAATATAGGCTGGTTCAAAAAAAAGGGAGGGTGACCTTAAAGGGAGAGCAGCTAAAACAGCTTGTTTCAGACAGTGAGCCCCCCACCATAAGACTCATTTTGAACCGTGACTAATGCAAAATGACTCTGATAAATATTCAAGGTGAAAACTCGTATATTATAAGTCCTCCTAAACAAAACAGTTCACTATTAACACTAACTTTACTTAACACCCAGTGTAACCCTAAATCTCTCTTCCTCAAAAGTTTAAACTATGTCTCATTTAGCATAAAAGACGGGCACATGTGGGTTAAACATCTCCACATGCTCATTAATAGTGTCTCACTTTGCTGAATGGTCCTGAAGAGGAAAATCATTAACCTGCACCACCTGCTGCAGTGTATAATCAATCTGTCAGGATTTCATGAGCAGCACAGTTCACATATGCTCTTTTACCTTCCGCAGGGAGCCGCGTGTCATCCCTCATATAAAACGCACTCTTTGTTATAGCTGCAACACAAACTACTTGCTCGCTTAAGAGTGTAAACATCAGGGCTTAAGTTGACCTGAGCAGTAAACACTCACACCCTCTCTCTTGTGCTTTGACTCCCAAAGGAATGAAAGTACAAGCAATAGCTGGGGTGAATCTTGAACTCTAACAGTATAAAGAGAGAAGTAACAGGTGGCCTGTCATAAACACAGCCCGTGGTCAGTTCAATAACCGGACAAGACACAGAATTTCAAAAGAAAATGAAACATATAAAGTCAATTTAGCTGTGGAGAGGAAAAAAATAACAGACGTTCTATATTTGTCTCTGGGTGTGGTGTTGTATTAATAGAATCTGCATTCTCAGAAAGAAAGAAAAAAAGTCCTGTTTGGGTTATTTGTGTCTGAGGCTGTATGTGCCTGTGCCGTTAGGACAAACTAAGATTAACCAAGACTGCAATAATGTTAATGATTGAGAGACAACCAGACTTGCTAAGTTGAGGACACAGTCATTTAACTGCTCTCATTCAATCACCATGATACGCAAGCACACAAACGCACACACTCCTGCATCCCGTAAGCCACTGCTTCACCTTAATGGAACAGGTAGCTCTGAGCACCATCACCATTACCAACAACGACCTCCTTGTCAAAACACCCTCGCTGCTATAATTCTGAAACACAACAGGAAGGGAATTATACTGACCCCTCAAACTTGTGGTTAAACATTTAGCTTCCTTTTCCCTCAGTGTAAATAAATCAGCCTGGTACACAGTGCAGCCTGCCCTGGCTGGACTGCAGACTCTGGTGGAGTAGCAGAGCCAGTCTAGCTCCTTAGAGCCCCCTCTAACTAAATAAACAGCAGCTGTGTGGCGAACAGAGACTTGTGTGGGGCAGGCAGACGCTGGAACACCTTTGGCTGCTGAAACTCCAGGCAGGGCAAGGATCAACAACAACAGACTCATCGGCAGTTATTTCACGTTTAGTGTGGACACAAGATAAAATGTTCAGGATGACAGGATGACCAATATGTCATCATACAGGATGAAACACTTGATGACTAAAACTGAATACTCAACCATACTGTTGGTCAGCTGTTCCATGTATTTGCTCTGTTTTGTCACATCTAAACATTATTGTTAATCAGAGATTGATCAGATGCCACAAGCCTCACTGGTGAGCACTTGTGCATCTTATCTTCACTCGCTGCCTCACAATTAACAATAAAAGCACTGTTTTTCACAGAATTGGATTCTATTTGTGGCAGTAGCGGCCTGGTCAGTTAGCCAGTAGGGAAACTCAAGCCTGAAAGAGCTCAATGACGTCACAGCACTAAAACTGTTGAAATAAGAGAAGCGAAATCATTCTGGGTTGAGATTTTTTCGAAAAGATGAAATGTTGCCAAAGCCTATGAGAGATTCACACAGAAATATGCATGAAATGCCTCCTTTTTACCCGATATTCATCAATATGGCAGTGATAACTCGTGCGCTGAACTGATTAGTATGAAGAATGTAGGCCAAACAAAAACAAAAAAAGATTGATAGCTACATTATCGAGTACAGCATCATACACAGTTCTTCAACATTTAACACACGTGGTTACAGCATTTTTTCTACATAACCAGATCTCTAGTGTACACCTGCCAAGCCAGTGATATTTACAGCCTAAAAAATGCAAATTCAACACATCCATGCATCGCTACTGGGAGTTCAGAGGAGGGAAAGCAGACAGCCGTCTTCTCTCAAACTAGGCCATGTCAGCTGCTGATTAATAATCCACATATACATATGGAGATGAATAGCAAAATCAGTCACTGACACAGACAGTGCTGTGTTTCTACAGCCACTTGTTGTCAGGAGGGGCTCATACTGAGCGGGTCTTTGTGTAGATAGAGAGGAAAGACGAGGACACAGCCTCTGGAGGTCAAAATCATTAGTACTTGCATCAATTTCATCCACACTCAGGGACTAAGCAAAAGAGTGTTTTGTCTGAGCTCTCCTCTACACACAGATGGGTATGTTGGGTATAGCTGTATCAAACACAATATATCCCCATCTTCTCCTCTGCAATCCCGAGTGGAGTTGCTCTCAGCGTATGGTTAAACTCTGCTACCTTTATTTGCACACATGTGAAAACTTGCATTCATGATGTGGCAATTGTCTGTGTCCTTTTTACACACGGTGTACATGTGACCAAAGTAATTATCCTACAGCAGGGTGACTTTTGTTAGTCATTCAACAAAAAACAGTAATGAATCTGCCACAGCTGTCACACAGGCCGCACCTATCTCATTCCAAAGTTCCCAAAACCTTTGTAGAGCAGCTCTCTAATATGATCAAGGGCCACTATTTAGCATGTTTGAGTTTAGGGTTATTTATAGTGCACCACCGCCGGTCTGAAATTAACAGTCCATTTTGAAACCCTAGAGCCTCGCCTGGACCAAAAGGATAATCTTACATGACAGCTTACGGAGGGTGCAAGCAAAGAGCAGCAATTCAGATGGTAGCAGGAGAGTTCATTGGCAAGGGAGAAGACTGCTCTCTATATATACCAAGGGCATAAGAAACACAGAAGAGAAGAGTCTAGCAAGAAAGTGAAAAATATTAAACATAATGAAAATCCTTCAAGCCAAACTTCATTGCATCTTTTTCATCTTCTCAACACACGTGACACAAGGAGCTAGGTACATGGATGACCATCTTCCTCAACATGCACTCTGGTCTCCATTTAAGTGCTTAATTGGTTAAAGGCTCCATACTGGCAGAGCCACAAGCCCACTG
This sequence comes from Haplochromis burtoni, assembly GCF_018398535.1. NCBI lineage: Eukaryota > Metazoa > Chordata > Actinopteri > Cichliformes > Cichlidae > Haplochromis > Haplochromis burtoni. Next base: position 64,252 of record NW_024582620.1, on the reverse strand, counting down.
CAGAGATAATAGATTTTTAATGGAGCTTTGATGGTAAGGAGACCCTCTCAAGGGAGGTGTCACGGTCAAATACGGAGACTCCGAGACCCATCCTAAAGTCTCGATAACCACCCCACCCTCCCTCTGCTTTCCAGTGACATCATTCTTCTAAACAGCATCCAAAACACTAAGTGTTTTCCACCAGCTTAGGAATGAAGCGCTATTCTGCTCTCAGGCCAGTGAAACACAATTACGTGAAGACATTGGTTCAGGTTTTATGAAGTTGGTAGGAGGGTCAAACTGACTACAACATAGTTAAAAAAAACAGGATTTACTCTTTTCTCTAGAATTTAACACAAAGCTGAATTTGGTTCTTTTAATAAACCATTTCTTTCCAAATTTCTAAATGTTTCACTATCTAAAGAGGCCTTTTAGCTGTTCTGAAAGCCACTAGCCTCTAGTGACCTTTTCCCTACTGGGTCATCCTTTTAGTTTGTAGGACAGGGTGACACAGTGGAGGCAGCAGCAGAGATAAAAAGAGCAGCTGACCTCCACACAAAAGCCTGCCGGTTGGAGGAGCTGCAAGGGTTATCATTAGACACCTAACACCCCCAAAACTCTAAATGTGGGCTCTGGGTAAATCTCAATGAGTTGTTTTAGTTCATGAAACAACGTGAAAGCAAAGAAAGCATCTTCTGGGTCACATAAAAACACCTAATGTCCATTCAACAT